>NC_056439.1:39767292-39802292 GCF_018296145.1 Oncorhynchus tshawytscha | reverse complement strand
AGTTTCTTAATGAGCTTGACACCTTGATAAGCTCATTTCCCGATGATGGCTCACCACTCATCGTACTGGGCGACTTTAAACTCCCGACGCCTGACTTTAATTCATTTATTTCCACCTCTTATTTCCACTCCATTCTTCTTTTGACCTCACACTTGACCTCACCCTTTCCCAGTCACCTCCCACTCACAATATAGGCAACACACTTGACCTCACCCTTTCCCAGTCACCTCCCACTCACAATATAGGCAACACACTTGACCTCACCCTTTCCCAGTCCCCTCCCACTCACAATATAGGCAATACACTTGACCTCACCTTTCCCAGTCCCCTCCCACTCACAATATAGGCAATACACTTGACCTCACCCTTTCCCAGTCCCCTCCCACTCACAATATAAGCAATACACTTGACCTCACCCTTTCCCAGTCCCCTCCCACTCACAATATAGGCAACACACTTGACCTCACCCTTTCTCAGTCCCCTCCCACTCATAATATAGGCAATACACTTGACCTCACCCTTTCCCAGTCCCCTCCCACTCACAATATAGGCAATACACTTGACCTCATCTTAACTAGAGGCTGTTCACCTACTAATGTCACTGCAACCCCCTCCATGTCTCTGATCACTACTTTGTTTCCTATTCCCTCCATTTTTCCTCAAATCCTACCCACTTAGCCCCCACCCAGATGGTCATGTGCTGCCACAATCTCTCTCTCTCTCTCTCTCTCTCTCTCTCTCTCTCTCTCTCTTCTATCCTATCCTCTCTTCCTGCTAAATCCTTCTCCCTCCTGACTCTACCTCTTCGACCCTACTTTCCTCCCTTTCTGCATCCTTTGACTCTCACTGTCCCCTTTCCCTTTCTTCCCAGCCGGCCCGACCTTCCTCTCCTGTTCCGTGCCTGAGTGACTCACTGCATGCTAACAGAACATGGTTGCGGAAGGCTGAGCAGAAATGGAGAAAAATTTAACTTCCAGAGGACCTATCTTCTTTCCACCCGCTCCTCTCTAAAGCTACTTTCTAACGCTTAAAAACCTGTAAAACTCTTCTCCATTTTCTCCTCCCTCCTTAACTTTTTTTTATGGCTGCAGGGGCAGTATTGAGTAGCTTGGATGAAAGGTGCCCTTATCAAACGGCCTGCTCCTCAGTCATAGTTGCTAATATTTGCATAGTATTATTCATATTGGATAGAAAACACTCTGAAGTTTCTAAAACTGTTTGAATTATGTCTGTGAGTATAACATAACTCATATAGCATGCAAAAACCTGTGAAATTCCACATCCTGTTTTTTTTCAGGAGGTGGCAGATTTTCAACCAAGGTCTCATTGAAATTTCAGCGAGATATGGATGAGTTTTCACTTCCTATGCCTTCCACTAGATGTCAGCAGTCAATAGAACTTTGTCTGATGACTCTAATGTGAAGGGGGGTCGATTGACACAAGAAATAGTCACCACAGCCATGAGTGGACCATGCTTTCACCTGCGTTCCATCGCTCATCTGAAGTCATTCTAATTATCCGGGTGGAACGTTATTCAAGATATATGTAAACAGCATTGTAAAGATTGATTCAGTACATCGTTTGACATGTTTCTACCGACTGTTACGGAACTTTTGGACATTTCGTCATGTTATAGTGGATGCGCTTTGTGACTTTGGAATTGTTTACCAAACGCACTAACCAAAGTAGCTAATTGGACATAAATAACGGACATTTTCGAACAAATCAAGCATTTATTGTGGACCTGGGATTTCTAGGACTGCATTCTGATGAAGTTCATCAAAGGTAAGGAAACATTTATCATGTATTTTCTGGTTTCTGTTGACTACAACATGAAGGCTAATTTGGCTACTGTTCTGAGTGCCGTCTCAGATTATTGCATGGGTTGCTTTTTTCCGTAAACCTTTTTTGAAATCTGACACATCGGTTGCATTAAGGAGAGGTATATCTATAATTCCATGTGTATAACTTGCATTATCATCTATATTTATGATGAGTATTTCTGTTGAAACTATATGGCTATGCAAAATCACTTGATGTTTTTAGAACTGGTGAATCTAATGTGCCAATGTAAACTCAGATTCTTTGATATAAATATTAACTTTATCAAACAAAACATGCGTGTATTGTGTAACATGAAGTCCTATAAGTGTCATCTGATGAAGATAGTTCAAGGTTAGTGATTAATTTAATCTTTATTTCTGGTTTTTGTGAATGCTATATTTTGCTGGAAAATGGCTGTGCTTATTGTGGTTTGGTTGAGACCTAACATAATCGTTTGTAGTGCTTTCGCTGAAAAGCCTATTTGAAATGGGACACTACGGTGGGATTAACAACGCAAATAGCTTTAAAATGATATGAGACACATGTATGTTTCAGGAATTGTAATTATGAGATTTCTGTGGTTTGAATTTGGCGCCCTCTATTTTCACTGGTAGTTGTCATATCGATCCCGATATCGGGATTGCAGCCATCACAGGTTAATCCTCCACCTCCTCCCTCTCTGTGGATGACTGTCAACCATTTTGAAAAAAAGGTAAATGACATCCGCTCCTCTTTAACTCAGACTACTGAGTCCACTGTTCCCACTCACACAGAACTACCCCTATGCCTTGACCTCTTTCTCCCCTCTCTCTCCAGATGGAATCCTGTGACTAGTGATGTCCAGCTGCCTGTCAACCTTCCCACTCAACCCCATCTCCTGCTCCCTTCTCCAAACCATCTCTGGAGACCTCCCATTCCTTACTTCCCTTATCAACTCATCCCTGACCACTCCCTGACCAAGATGGCCAGAGTCGCTCCCCTCAAAAAAACAGCACTCCACCCATCTGACTTCAAAAACTACAGACTGGAACCCTCTCGGGATTGGGGGAAACCTGGCACCATCCCTCTGTACACCCCTGGATTGCATCCTACCTGGCAAGTCACTCCTACCACGTGGCATGGAGGAAATCTGTCTGCAGCACATGCTCTCAATACTGGTGTCCCCCAGGGCTCGGTTCTAGGCCCTCTTCTCTTTTCTTTTTACACCAAGTCACACGGCTTTGTCATATCCCCCCCTTCTGACACCCACGTGGCGACATGTATCTCTGCATGCCTGACAGGCATCTCAGCTTGGATGTCGGCCCATTACCTCAAGCTCAACCTTGACAAAACGGAGCTGCTCTTCCGCCCTCCTGCTCCAAGAACTCTCCACTCCATGGTGTCCCCCTCACAGAGTACAAAGAACCATGGCGTGACCCTGGATAACACCCTGTTCTCTGCAAACATCAAAGCAGTGACTCGCTTCTGCAAGTTCATCCGTCATCCGTCTCTGTCCTGGCACACCAGTGTTGGAACCAGCTTCCCCCTAAAGTCAGGACAGCGCACATCCTGTCCATCTTTGGAAAACATCTGAAACCCTACCTCTTTGACGAGTATCTTAAATAACTCTCACAACGTCCCACACACTTATTTTCCCACTAGCATTGATTTAGCTGATAAATACTTTTTTGAGGGAAAATGTACATGATACCATTGTGATGTGTTGTCTAACCTAGCATTCTTAAAATAAATGCACTAATTGTAAGTCTCTCTGAATAAGAGCGTCTGATAAATTACTGAAAATTTTAAATATTGTTGAATATTGGAATGTATTTGGAAATACACTTGTAAAGTATTGGCATGTAGTTGAAAATACTAAAATACAATGACTGAAATACACTCACATGCATTTAACCCAGATATTTGAAAATAATATTTTAAATAAGTATTTGAAAATACTTTAAAATTCTTCCAGTAGAAGTTGATTCTTGACACATAATTTGAAAATACTAAAATACACAGAAAATACCCCAGGTCTGTCACACAGTCTTTTGATGAGAAGAGCTATATAGATTCTACTACAATGTGCAAGCTATTTATTTGCATAATTCACAATAGCAGAGACACATAGTGGGCAGAGAACATGATCCAAAATAAACCCAGACAACTCTGTCTGCTGTACGGAGATGCTGATGGAAATTTAATAAACAAATAATTCATTGTTTTCCTGGAGAACTCCTAATATAACTTTCCAATCATTCAGCATGTACCTGAGATCTAGGCTGGTGTTAAAAATAACCTCAACTGAAATTGGAGTCTTTTACACAAAGGAATGAACAGAAAGGCCTTGGAGACAGATGGCTTGGGTTGAACAGATGTGAAAAACCATAGGTACTGTATTGAATGCCAAATGGATGGGTGTTACTGAAATGCAGAGTAGGGGGAGTTTGACTTCTGTATGAAGGCCTATGTGAAATGTAAAATGTTTGCAGGTATGCAGTTTGTTTGCATGGAGGAAATTTGAATGCTGAAGTCTAAATGTTCTTTAAATATTGAGGTACTGTGAAGCTAATGTTATGGAAAGTCATTATCATTAAAGGTAGGATAACCTCATCCGACAGTAGGAGTTACAGTTTAGAGTAGTGATCATCATCATCATGCTCCTCATTCTAGTACCTCTTTGCTGTCCTCGTCGATGCGTTTGATCTTGGTGTAATCAACTGGCAGGTCCCAGCAGTCATCCCCCATGCCGTAGCGCATCAGGCGCTGGGGCGACATGGGCTCCAGGGGGGTAAGCACTGCACCCACTCCATCCCCCAAACGCTGCTTAATACTCAGGTCTAATGTCCCGTTCTCATCTACCTCTAGGTCTGGGTTCTGGAGGAAGAGATAGAAGACAGACAGGGAAAGAGGGTGGGAGGGAAAGTAGTAATGATTGACAGAACAAAGGAAAGAGAGGGGAGAAGGAAGGCAAAACAACACTGGGCTCAAAAACCTATTATATAGATGTGATTACATAACTCTCCTAATATTTCCCAATGGGAGGAAAAAGGCATGGTGACTAGTGGGAGGGACATGGTCATCAGTAGTAAATGCATGGTGACTGGTGGGAGGGACATGGACATCAGTAGTAAATGCATGGTGACTGGTGGGAGGGACATGGTCATCAGTAGTAAATGCATGGTGACTAGTGGGAGGGACATGGACATCAGTAGTAAATGCATGGTGACTAGTGGGAGGGACATGGTCATCAGTAGTAAATGCATGGTGACTAGTGGGAGGGACATGGTCATCAGTAGTAAATGCATGGTGACTAGTGGGAGGGACATGGACATCAGTAGTAAATGCATGGTGACTGGTGGGAGGGACATGGACATCAGTAGTAAATGCATGGTGACTGGTGGGAGGGACATGGTCATCAGTAGTAAATGCATGGTGACTAGTGGGAGGGACATGGTCATCAGTAGTAAATGCATGGTGACTAGTGGGAGGGACATGGTCATCAGTAGTAAATGCATGGTGACTAGTGGGAGGGACATGGACATCAGTAGTAAATGCATGGTGACTGGTGGGAGGGACATGGTCATCAGTAGTAAATGCATGGTGACTGGTGGGAGGGACATGGTCATCAGTAGTAAATGCATGGTGACTGGTGGGAGGGACATGGACATCAGTAGTAAATGCATGGTGACTGGTGGGAGGGACATGGTCATCAGTAGTAAATGCATGGTGACTAGTGGGAGGGACATGGTCATCAGTAGTAAATGCATGGTGACTAGTGGGAGGGACATGGTCATCAGTAGTAAATGCATGGTGACTAGTGGGAGGGACATGGACATCAGTAGTAAATGCATGGTGACTGGTGGGAGGGACATGGTCATCAGTAGTAAATGCATGGTGACTGGTGGGAGGGACATGGTCATCAGTAGTAAATGCATAGTGACTGGTGGGAGAGACATGGTCATCAGTAGTAAATGCATGGTGACTGGTGGGAGAGACATGGTCATCAGTAGTAAATGCATAGTGACTGGTGGGAGAGACATGGTCATCAGTAGTAAATGCATAGTGACTGGTGGGAGAGACATGGACATCAGTAGTAAACGCATAGTGACTGGTGGGAGAGACATGGTCATCAGTAGTAAACGCATGGTGACTGGTGGGAGAGACATGGTCATCAGTAGTAAAGGGCAAGTGCACATTGAGCAAATGTAGTGATCCTACACTAATCTGTATACCCTCTCTCTCTGTCTCTCCATCTCTCTCCAGCTCTCTCCATCTCTCCCTCCCTCGGAGCGACTATAACCTCCACAGCCAGAGGGAGCAGATTGGGGCCTGGCTGGTTTGAATGTGATGTGAGTGGACGGGGACAGAGAGTGGGGTGAGAGGTTTGTGGGAGGGCAATCCTGGGTGGCTGCAGGGGGACTGCTGCTAGTCAACCAAAAACACAAGAAATATACCAGAACAAACAGGGACACAGGCAGGCTTGAATAATCACTCAAAACACTCTCTCTCCCTCTAATCCTTCCTTTTCTACCCAACTGAATGTCCATGTACTGTATCTGCTGCAAACGTGCCCAGTAGAATCCTTCCCTTGAGGGTAGTGTTTTTAGAGGGGTTAGGAGGGGAGGGGTAATGTCTATTTGTCACCTTTCCCTTGCCCTCATTAATATCCTTTACTCCGACCCCCTCCCATCCTCTCTCCTCTCCTCCTCTCCTCGCGTTTTAACAGTGATTCCATACGACACTCCCCCTAGGCTGGATTCTCCTTGTGTTCCAGTGGAGAAAAACCCTGACCCTCTTATCTGTGATGCACATAAACAAACTTATATAGGGTTCCAGGCTCAGAGGCTGGGGTACTGCGGTGTGCTTCCAGAGCCATCTTTGGAAGGACCATAGCTTTAAAATGAGTATAACGCACATAGCACTAGCTACACTTTTATCACTCTCCGGCCAATATGGCAACAATACAGAATCAGCCTTTGTAGACAAATGATAGACACATATAAGATCATCTTAGAAACTGATATATAGCTACTAAGATGTATAATAAACTGATAAATGCCTACTGAGATATACAATGCATTCGGAAAGTATTCAGACCCCTTGACTTTTTCCACATTTGTTTATGTTACAACCTTACAACCTCTAAAACATTTTCCTCATCAACCCATAATGACAAAGCAAAAACAGATTGTTCGAAATGTTTGCAAATAAAAAACATATATCTTATTTACACAAGTATTCAGACCATTAGCTATGAGACTCGAAATTGAGCTCAGGTGCATCCTGTTTCCATTGATTATCCTTGAGATGTTTCTACAACTTGACTGGAGTCCACCTTTGGTAAATACAATTGATTGGACATGATTTGGAAAGGCACACACCTGTCTATATAAGGTCCCACAGTTGACACTGCATGTCAGAGCAAAAAACAAGCCATGAGGTTGAAGGAATTGTCCGTAGAGCTCCGAGACAGGATTGTGTCGAGCCACAGATCTGGGGAAGGGTACCAAAAAATGTCTGCAGCATTCGAATTCCCCAAAAACACAATGGCCTCCACCATTCTTAAGTGGAAGAAGTTTGGAACCACCAAGACTCTTCCTAGAGTTGGCGGCCCGGCCAAACTGAGCAATCGGGAGTGTTGCTACTGAGATATAAAATAAACAATATTTAGCTACAGAGATATATAATAAACTGACATATAGCTACTAAGATATATAATACACTGATATATAGCTACTGAGATTTATAATAAATTATATATAGCTACTGAGATATATAATAAATTGATATATAGCTACCAAGATATATCATAAACTGATATATAGCTACTGAGCTGTATAATAAACTGATATAAAGCCACTGAAATATATAATAAACTGATATATAGCTACTGAGCTGTATAATAAATTATATATAGCTACTGAGATGTATAATAAACTGATATAAAGCCACTGAAATATATAATACACAGATATTTAGCTACTGAGATATATAATAAACTGATATATAGCTACTAAAATATATAATACACTGATATATAGCTACCAAGATATATCATAAGCTGATATATAGCTACTGAAATATATAATAAACTGATATATAGGTACTGAGATTTATAATAAATTATATATAGCTACTGAAATATATAATAAACAGATATTTAGCTACTGAGATATATAATAAACTGACATATAGCTACTGAGATTTATAATAAATTATATATAGCTACTGAAATATGTAATAAACTGATATTTAGTTACCAAGACGTATAATAAATTATATTTAGCTACTGAGATATGTAATACACTGATATATAGCTATTGAGATATATAATAAACGATATTTAGCTACTAAGATATATAATACACTGATATATAGCTACTGAGATGTATAATAAACGACCACTGGTATGTAATAAATGTGAGAGCTAATTCTCATACGTGAGGGATATCAAGCCAGCTCTCTCCATGTCCCTGTCCTTGTCCCAGTGTGTCCCCACACTGGCGGTCACTCAGTGATATGTAACTGCCTCAGTGATATGTTACCGGCTCAGTGATATGTAACCGGCTCAGTGATATGTTACCGGCTCAGTGATATGTAACCAGCTCAGTGATATGTTACCGGCTCAGTGATATGTAACTGGCTCAGTGATATGTTACCGGCTCAGTGATATGTAACTGGCTCAGTGATATGTTACCGGCTCAGTGATATGTTACCGGCTCAGTGATATGTTACCGGCTCAGTGATATGTAACCGGCTCAGTGATATGTTACCGGCTCAGTAATATGTAACCGGCTCAGTGATATGTTACCGGCTCAGTGATATGTAACTGGCTCAGTGATATGTTACCGGCTCAGTGATATGTTACTGGCTCAGTGATATGTTACCGGCTCAGTGATATGTTATCGGCTCAGTGATATATAACCGGCTCAGTGATATGTAACTGGCTCAGTGATATATAACCGGCTCAGTGATATGTTACCGGCTCAGTGATATGTTATCGGCTCAGTGATATATAACCGGCTCAGTGATATGTAACTGGCTCAGTGATATATAACCGGCTCAGTGATATGTAACTGGCTCAGTGATATTTAACCGGCTCAGTGATATGTAACCGGCTCAGTGATATATAACCGGCTCAGTGATATGTAACTGGCTCAGTGATATGTAACCGGCTCAGTGATATGTAACCGGCTCAGTGATATGTAACCGGCTCAGTGATATGTAACCGGCTCAGTGATATGTTACCGGCTCAGTGATATGTAACCGGCTCAGTGATATGTTACCAGCTCAGCAGTCATAGCCGTGGAGCCAAAGGGATGGGGCTCTGGCTGTCTGTGTGCATCTGTGTCTACGTATAAAGGACCTGTCGGGTGTGTATGACAGTACTAATGTGATTGACCCATGATGTCTAGTTAGTAGTAGATTGGGAGATGAGGAAGCCCCTTTAGAGATCTTCCCCCGTTTCCTCAAGGACCACAGCATCATCACCTGACCCCTAGGTAGCCCTCGACCCCTGTTTCCAGGGCTGTGCTGGGTGGAGGTGGGCGAGAGAGAGTTGGAGGGCTCAGTAGCTGCTTCCCCACATTACTTTCACCTGCCCCCTCCAGATCCTAAAACAAAACCAGGTATTCTCCCTCAGTATTCATGAGTATTCCTCAGTCTCCCTCACTTTCACTCAGAGAGATAGGAGTGGATGTAGATAGGGGAAAGAAAGACAATGTGAGAAAAGCAATGACATGACTGGAAGTGTTCAGATGAAAGAAGGTTGAGAGTCTCCCTGACGTTTCCTGTGTCCATCTCTGCCTAGGAAACTCCTCCCTGTCTGCCTCACCTATGGAGCAGAGACGGGCAGAGAGGAAGGGAGAAAGAGATAAAGTCCTAATTGCCTAAGGCTCTTCTACCAGCTAAGTGCACTCCTCTCTACTTCACACTGAATATGCCCCTCTACTCCCTTACTTTCTCTTCTGTTTTTCCATCCTTTCATCACCTCTCCCCTATGCATTCCTCTCAACTCTTTTCCCTCCTCTATTCTCGGCTCTCCAGCCCCAGACAGACCATGCTGCCAACATTAGCGCCAGGCTAGCGTTAGTACTCTGCTGTGCTTCCTCTCTCTCCTATTTGCCGGCTCAGCGTCTCCGTGCTGATAATGCAGGACTACCGACGCCTTATCGCCTCCTGATGACATATTGGGCTCACAGCGCACGTCAACGCCGATCCATCCCATCCCACCACGCTTCCTATCTACCCTGTCTGATCCCAGGAGGGAAATAAAAAACTGTCTCGCTGAGCTCCGTGTCATAGACACAGCCGTGGATATATCTTTAACAGATCACCAGTGTTCATGGCTAAAGAGACCATATCATCCTCACTCATCAGTGCTCACATTACCTGGCAGGACAGGACAAGCTTGGAGGGAAATGCCTCTAGCAGTGGGATGGGACTGTGGTTGTAGGATATAGTTCAAAGGTTTAACCCATACTATAATAGACTATGGTAAAGCACAGGATGCCAAGTAGGATTTGGATATTTCCAGTTGGCTGAAAGTCAACCTCCATGACAAGAAATAAACCTGTTTCATCCTCTCACTTTCTCTGAATTGGTGCATGATGCACAACCCTATTTACTTGTGTTCCACCTTACATGAAGATATCAGCTGTAAAGGGTTTATAAAGGCTAACATATGTATAAGTAGTTAATTAACAACCTACCCGAGTACACAGATCCTGGGGTTTTCCTCCCAGGCCGTGGGGCATCTCTCTGCAGCGCGTGGACAGGTTGAGGATGGCCGTGGCAGCCATGTGAGCAGCCTCCATGTCGTGGGTGTAGTCGAAGCTGCTCTTACTACAGGTGGAGCTGGCACTACTGCCTCCCCCTCCGCCCCCTCCTCCACAGCTCAGGCTGCTACTGCTGCTGCTGGGGGCGTAGGTGCTGGTCGTGCTACTTGCCGAGCTGGAGTTCTTACAGTAGCGCTTGGCTGAAGGACATACACAGGGGTAGGGATAGTTATCCACAAGTATAAACACATCCACTGCATAGAAATGCTCTTATCGTAACTTGGCTAAGGGAGATGCATTCATTTCAACAATATAGAATTTGGGAAGATTAAATATTGCTGAGTTTGGAAACAAGGGACAAAACTACAATGAATCTGTGGAGAAAAGACCGAAATAAAGAAAATTCATATACCATACATATACCAAAAAAGGTGCTATCTAGAACCTAAAATGGTTCTTCGGCTGTCCCCATAGGAGAACCAGTTGAAGAACCCTTTTTGGTTCCAGGTAGAACCATTTTGGTTCCAGGTAGAACCCTTTTGGGTTCCATGTATAAACTTTTCCACAGAGGGTTCAAAATCGAACACAAAAGGGTTCTAACTGGATCCAAAAAGGATTCCCCTTTGGGGACAGCCAAATACATTTGGAACCATTTTTTCATCCTTCTACCTACAAAATGTATCAAATTGAAAACCTGAAACAACAATAAAGCAGAACAACAGAGTAAAGGGAAGAGACAACACGTCAGTCTGTACCATCATATCCTTTAGGGGAAGTGTCCCTGCCTTGGAGTTTGGGTGCGATGGCCCGTTTGCCGTAGACATTGTTGCTGTGGCTGCTGTCAGTGAAGCTGCTGTAGTCAAAGCTGGTCTTAGAGTACTTCTCCAGTTCCTTGGCCAGGTTGGAGCGCGGCGTGCTGGTGGACACGTTGTTCTTGTAGCCGTACTGAGGGATCTCCAGCTGTTTCACAAAGCACATAGGCCTGGAAAATAAACCACGAGGGGGCGTAGGTTGGACAGAGCAGAGGCACCAAACATCACGCAGGGGAGGTGGGAAGGGGAGGAGCGGGGGGAGGGAAAGGTAGCAAAGGGAAAAGGCAAGGAAACAGTCAACTAACCTCAGGTGATCCTTGCATTGAGCTTTGAGTTTATCTAAGCTACATGTCTATACTGTCTGTCATTGCAACACTACAATGTCTCCATAAATGATCTTACCCAAACAGAACTCACAATTAAAGTCATGCATTTTCTCTGATATTATAAATGTTTTGTCATACCCGTGGTATACGGTCTGACATACCATGGCTGTCAACCAATCAGCATTCAGTGCTCGAACCACCCGTTTAATAATACTTTTTTAATCATTATCTTATCATGCATATCAAATAAACTTTTGCTGAAATTATTCTGATCTCTAAAACCCAATAAAGGCTTTCACTCCATAAACAAGAACATTAATGTAGAGCTTCTCCAAACTATAACTGTCTGAGAGATCAAAAGATATAGAAATCAAACAGACATAGAGAACCTTTTAAATCTATAATACAGTAATTAAGAAAACCTTCCAACACTAACTAAGGTAGGTAAGGGTGTACGGTAGAACTCTAGAATGGGGTCAATTCAATTCAGCCAGTTCAGGAAGAGTACAATCATTTGAAATGGAATTGAACTGAACCCTGGTTCAGCATTTGAAGTCCAATTAATATGTTTAGGTCTTTCGACTGTGCCTACACTGTCTCTCTCAGTGAGGTGTTCCCCATAGATGCTGAGTGTAGTGTGGTGATCAGTCAGACCAGTACCTGAGCACGCGGTCAGAACCCTGGTTAGACTTGGAGGAGCCGTCACAACAGATGCTCTTGTCCTGGGCTTTCTGCAGCTTCTCTGCTGCAGCGATGGGACACCCTGACAAACTGGAGGGACGGGGACGGGGACGGGGGATGGGGGACGGGGGGGACGGGTGAATAAGACAACCAGGAATGGAAGGGAGACTGGTCATATCTTATTAAAAAAAATGTAACCAGGAAAAGCCCATTGAGACACAGAAGCCCTGCTTATACCTGGTTCTACCATGTGTCACTTTCCTGATCTTGTCCACAATCTGATTTTACCCAATGACTCAAAGACTCTTTGTGAACTGATCTAGATCAGATCTTATAAATGTAAATGGGCAAGATCAGGATAAGATCAGGAAAGGTCAGGACGAAGTACGCATGTTAGCGGCAGGTATGAACGGGGCTTGAGTTTCTTTTGCATATAATGGTCCCATTCAAGGTGGTAAATGACCTTTTAATGGCGTCAGACGGAGGCTCTGCATCTGTCCTCGTGCTCCTAGACCTTAGTGCTGCTTTTGATACCATCGGTCACCACATTCTTTTGGAGAGATTGGAAACTCAAATTGGTCTGCACAGACAAATTCTGGCCTGGTTTAGATCTTACCTATCAGAAAGATATCAGTTTGTCTCTGTAGATGGTTTGTCCTCTGACAAATCAACTGTAAATGTTGGTGTTCCTCAAGGCTCCATTTTAGGACCACTATTTACACTATTTATTTTACCTCTTGGTGATGTTATTCGGAAACATAATGTTAACTTTCATTGCTATGCAGACGACACACATCTGTACATGTACGGCCCCCATAGAACCTGTGTTTCAGACACAAGGAAGTGGATGGCGGCAAATGTTCTACTTTTAAACTCGGACAAAACAGAGATGCTAGTTCTAGGTCCCAAGAAACAAAGAGATCTTCTGTTGAATCTGACAATTAATCTTGATGGTTGTACAGTCGTCTCAAAATAAACTGTGAAGACCTCGGCGCTACTCTGGACCCTCATCTCTCTTCTGACGAACATATCAAGACTGTTTCAAGGACAGCTTTTTTCCATCTACATAACATTGCAAAAATCAGAAACTTTCTGTCCAAAAATTATTCAGAAAAATTCAACTATGCTTTTGTCACTTCTAGGTTAGACTACTGCAATGCTCTACTTTCCGGCTACCCGGATAAAGCACTAAATAAACTTCAGTTAGTGCTAAACACGGCTGCTAGAATCTTGACTAGAACCCCCCAAAAATGTGATCATATTACTCTAATGCTAGCCTTTCTTCACTGGCTTCCTGTTAAGGTTGGGGCTGATTTCAACCTACAAAGCATTACATGGGCTTGCTCCTAACTATCTTTCCAATTTGGTCCTGCCATACATACCTACACGTATGTTACTGTAACAAGACACAGGCCTCCTTACTGTGCCTAGAATTTCTAAGCGAACAGCTGGAGGCAGAGCTATCTCATATAGAGCTCAATTTTTATGGAATGGTCTGCCTCTCCATGTGAGAGACGCAGACTCGGTCTCGACCTTTAAGTCTTTATTGAAGTCTTATCTCTTCAGTAGCTCCTATGATTGAGTGTAGTCTGGCCCAGGAGTGTGAAGGTGAACGGAAAGGTACTGGAGCAACGAACCACCCTTGCTGTCTCTGCCTGGCCAATTCCCCTCTCTCCACTAGGATTCTCTGCCTCAAACCCTATTACAGGGACTGAGTCACTGGCTTACTGGTGCTCTTCCATGCCGTCCCTAGGAGGGGTGCGCCAATTGAGTGGGTTAAGTCACTGACGTGATCTTCCTGTCCGGTTTGACGCCTCCCCTTGAGTTTGTGCCGTGGGTGAGATCTTCGTGGGCTATACTCGGCCTTGTCTCAGGATAGTAAATTGGTGGTTGAAGATATCCCTCTAGTGGTGTGGGGGCTGTGCTTATGCTGCAATAGTTTGTGTCGGGGGGCTAGGGTCAGTCTGTTATATCTGTAGTATTTCTCCTGTCTTATCCGGTGTCGTGTGTGAATTGAAGTATGCTCTCTCTAATTTTCTCTTTTTTTCTTTCTCTTTTTTTTCTCTCTCTTGGAGGACCCGAGCCCGAGGACCATGCCTCAGGACTACATGGACTGATGACTCCTTGCTGTCCCCAGTCCACCTGGTCGTGCTGCTGCTCCAGCTGTTCAACTGTTCTGCCTGTGGCTATGGAACCCTGACCTGTTCACTGGACGTGCTACCTTGTCCCAGACCTGCTGTTTTCAACTCTCTAGAGACAGCAGGAGCGGTAGAGATAATCTGAATGATTGACTATGAAAAGCTAACTGACATTTACTCCTGAGGTGCTGACCTGTTGCACCCTTGACAACCACTGTGATTATTATTATTTGACTCTGCTGGTCATCTATAAACATTTGAACATCTTGGCCATGTTCTGTTATAATCTCCACCCGGTACAGCCAAAAGAGGACTTGCCACCCATCATAGCCTGGTTCCTCTCTTCCAAGGTTCTGGCCTTTCTAGGGAGTTTTTCCTGGCCACCGTGCTTCTACACCTACATTGCTTGCTGTTTGGGGTTTTAGGCTGGGTTTCTGTACAGCACTTTGTGACATCAGCTGATGTAAGAAGGGCTTTATAAATAAATGTGATTGATTGATTCAATGCATCCCTGGCTACCTGTCTGTCGCTCAGGTTGTCTATCTGCCTGCCTGCCTGCCTTTCAATAAGTATTTGGTTAATTTCCAATATCATTCATTTTCATTAAGCACTTTAAATAACAACACAGTTGGTTATTATAACAGCTTGCTTATTTCTGGTTGAGTGGCTTCAGGGAATTCTGAGATTAAACTACCTGCAGACACACACAATCCCCTCCCTGCAACTCCCCATTTAATGTACACACACACACACACACACACACACACACACACACACACACACACACACACACACACACACACACACACACACACACACACACACACACACACACACACACACACACACACACACACTAATCAACCTCCCAATACACACACACACTAACATCCCAAGGTTAAAAAGGCCCTTTGTTGTTATTTATAATTTCCCAAGTTCTTAGTTATAAATGTCGTCAAGTGTGAAGAGGGTTGAAGTCTTGACCGGGGTAGGCCGTCATTGTAAATAAGAATTCTTAATTGTTCTTAAATGACTTGTCTATTTTAAAAAAATAAAACCCAAAAATAAGTTCTTTAGACCACAGCCCTCAGCCAGTGCATGTGGAGTGAGAGTTGCATTCTTGAGTTGTGATTATAGGATAGCAGCTGTCCATATACTGTAGGTGAGTGAGTGTGTATTTTGCAAGTGTGTGTGTGTGATAGTGTGAATGGCTACGCACATTCTCAGAAAGTCTGTATGTGTATGACTGTGTGTCTATTTGTGTGTAGGCCTGTCTTAGTGACACTGCTCAGCAGGAGAGAGCTCCAGTCTACCCAGGTCGGTAGCCTTCCTTCCCTCCTGCCAAAGGTGGTAGAGAGGTGCTAATGGCTGCTTCGAAACCCTAATATCTGCTATGGGTGACTCCCTTCTTCACTCCAGCTCTCCTAGCTTCAAAAAATGAGTTTACAACTACTTTTGTAAACTCCTTTTCCATCGCAGTCAATAAAAAGTGACATGTGCAACAATATACAGACATAAAATAATTGGCAAATTGATGATACAATTGGAACATAAATAAATTAATATATAAACAAATGAGAAAATAAATACAAAATAATCAGTAATATCCAGTAAAACACAAACGAAAGACAATATATAAATAAAGAGGCAAGAAACCAGAATAAAGTAACCACCTGTCATTGAATGTGAAATAGAAAAATCTCGAACTGAACAAAAGGAGGATGTAACACAGACGATCCTGCCATTTTCCAATATGGTAGGCCGACTCACCTTCTGTGGGAGTTCCTGTTGCTATTGACATGGCCGCGTCCCGTGCAGCCCAGTGTAGGACACTTAAGAACATTTTCATACATAGCAAGGACTTCACACAGACAGACAGACAGACAGACAGACAGACAGACAGACAGACAGACAGACAGACAGACAGACAGACAGACAGACAGACAGACAGACAGACAGACAGACAGACAGACAGACAGACAGACAGACAGACAGACAGACAGACAGACAGACACAGACAGACAGACAGACAGACAGACAGACAGACAGACAGACAGACAGACAGACAGACAGACAGACAGACAGACAGACAGACAGACAGACAGACAGACAGACAGACAGACAGACAGACAGACAGACAGACAGACAGAGACAGACAGAGACAGAATGACAGGAGAGCGATAAAGACAGATAGGGAAGGTTAGAAGGCCCACAACCAGACAGTACAATTAGTGTGTGAAAGAGCGTGTCAGCATCTTGGTATTATCATCATCATTAGGATCTGTTCCAGCAATCTGAGGTTACCTCCTTCCTTCTCCCTATAGGGCACTATAGTCTGAAAGGGCATACATGCCTTTATACATGCCTTTATTTCCACCATACTGCTTTCAGTCATCTAGTATTTTCAGATCACTGTGGAATGAAGAATGAAGAAGGGGACTATAGTGGAGAAGAGGAAGTAATCTAAGAGTGCTAGCCTAGGACACAGCCAGACACAGAAGACAGCGGAAGCTTAAGGCATGCAGAGAACAGAGCGAGTAGCCAACAGCCAATGGATAACGACCATGCAGAAGACATGCCAGAATTCCACAGATCGTGCCAAATACATGCAGTATAGGGTTCTCTCTCTCTATACATAGATTATGCTCTTTGATGTTCTCCGCCCATTATTACATATTCCTGCCTTCAATAGCATTGACCATTAAAACAGTCCATAACTGTCTCCAGTTCCCTACGGCAGGCAATTAGAATAATGATCTATCTATGGACGTCTCGAAGAGGACCCGGTTGAGAACCCCGAGAGGGGAGAGAGGTGAGGGAGGGGTCAGACAGACGCCCTGCAGTATGGGTGAAATCAAATCAAATCAAATTGCATTAGTCACATGCGCCGAATACAACAGTGAAATGCTTACTTGTGAGCCCCTAACCAACAATCCAGTTTAAAAAAATATGGATAAGAATAAGAGATAAAAGTAACAAGTAATTAAAGAGCAGCAGTAAAATAATAGACTACACAGGGGTGTACCGGTACAGAGTCAATGTGCGTGGTTACCAGTTAGTTGAGGTAATATGTACATGTAGGTAGAGTTATTAAAGTGACTTTGCATAGATGATAACATCAGAGAGTAGCAGCAGTGTGAAAGAGGGGGGGGAGAGTACAATAGTCTGGGTAGCCATTTGATTAGATGTTCAGGAGTCTTATGGCTTGGGGGTAGAAGCTGTTGTGAAGTCTCTTGGACCTAGATTTGGTGTTCCGGTACCTCTTGCTGTGCGGTAGTAGAGAGAACAGTCTATGACTAGGGTGGCTGGAGTCTTTGACAATTTGGCAGGAAGCTTGGGCCGTTTGCACTACCCTCTGAAGTGCCTTGCGGTCGGAGGACGAGCAGTTGCCATACCAGGCAGTGAAGCAACCAATCAGGATGCTCTCGATGGTGCAGCTGTTGAACCTTTTGAGGATTTGAGGACCCATGCGAAATGTTTTCAGTCTCCTGAGGGGGAATAGGTTTTGTCGTGCCCTCTTCATGACTGTCTTGGTGTGCTTGGACCATGTTAGTTTGTTGGTGATGTGGACACCCAGGAAGTTGAAGCTCTCAATCTGCTCCAGCCCCGTGGATGAGAATGGGGGCGCGCTCGCTCCTCTTTTACCTGTAGTCCACAATCATCTCCTTTGTCTTGAAGGTCCCAATGCAGACATTTTCATCTCAACATCAAATCATTTCAGGGTAACAATTAAGTACTTAATGTGATTGTTTTCAAATGAAATGGTCAAAAAGAAACAAAAATAACTTCGTAGCAAAGAGCAATTTCTCAAGCAAGAATTTTGCTAGGACTATCGGGGAGTGGTCAGAGTGGGGAGGGGAAAACTAAAAACTAGTTGTTACTGGCAGAGAGGTTTGGAACTCTCTATCGTATTGGTCTATTAGAAATTATTCCAACCTCATACTGTGGAAATATATATATATATATAAAACACAGGAAAATCACCTTTTCGACTGCACTGGGCCTTTAAAATTGGTCTCTGTGTCAGCTTCCTCATCTGTGTCAGCTTCATCATTATCACCCCTTCCACTCTGACCCTCGTCATCGTCACTCTCTGACATACTAATTAGTGCACAGAAGAAGTAATTGGGACATGCCCTCCACCTCAACACACCATGTGCCAACACATTATATTAGATGATATCACTACTCTGCCTGACCATGACAAAGAGACTGTTATAATGACTAGAAACTTTTGGATTTGAATGTGAACAATGTCAGGGGAAAAGCGGTGATTCTTGAGTGTATGCTACATTTTGCACTCTACTTCGTAGGTACAGTACACAATTTTCAGGTACAAAAAAAAGAGCTGTAATGAGGGGATTAAATATTTGATATTCAACAAAGAGACGGTTCAATGAGCAAACACGGAAAAGGAATCATTCATTTGCAACATCACTTCATTGTAATATCCTAGATTTCCCTGGGAAATGTCTTGTGCACTGTGTGAATGTAAAAAAATGAAATGAAGACATTCTATTAATAATGTATTGTCCACTCAGTACAGTAAATGTGTTAATGGCTCTGACTCATCCCTGCAGGCACTGTGTGACAGAAACGCCTCCCTCCCTCTGCCCCCTCACTGCTGAGGGTGTGTGTGTGTGTGTGTGTGTGTGTGTGTGTGTGTGTGTGCGTGTGTGTGTGTGTGTGTGTGTGTGTGTGTGTGTGTGTGTGTGTGTGTGTGTGTGTGTGTGTGTGTGTGTGTGTGTGTGTGTGTGTGTGTGCGTGCGTGCGTGCGTGTGTGTGTGTGTGTGGAGTGTATTGACCACAGACAGGGAGAAACCTGGTGTCTGTCTGCACCATGGCAGATCATGCTTTTAAAGAAGAGTCCTATCGATACCTCACACAACCTGAACCAGGTCACCTTTTAACAACATGTTCAACTCAATAAAATTGTATTTGTCAAATACATAGTTTACAGCGGATATAAAAGGTGAAGTGAAATGACTGCATGCTAGCTACATTTTAGTACAATAATCAATATCAATAACAACAAAAGTCAATTAACAAGTAATTGAAGGGGATAGTATGCACACTAACAAACATACTTTATGTACCCAATTACAGTATAGATTAGGAATGTACTATGTACATTTCAATGTTAGTCCACACCTGCTGTATACGAAGCATGTGACGAGTACAATTTTATTTTATTTACAAATATACAGTGGAATAATGTCTTGGTCGTGCAGTTGAATAAATAGTATACAGTGCCGTACTATTCAGACCCGCTGACTTTTTCCACATTTTGTTATGTTATAGCCTTATTTTAAAATGGATTAAATGAAACAATTGCCTCAGCAATCTAAACACAATACGCCATAATGACAAAGCAAAAACTTTGATTTGCAAGTGTGTGTATGTCTGTGTGTATGTCTGTGTGTATGTCTGTGTGTATGTACTGTGTGTCTATTTGTGTGTATGCCTGTCTTAGTGTCAGTGTGCATGATTTTAGGAAATGTTTTCATTTTTTTATTTTTTATTGATATCCCTTGAGATGATTCTACAATTTGATTTGAGTCCACCTGTAGTAAATTCTATTGATTGGACATGATTTGGAAAGGAACACACCTGTTTATATAAGGTCCCACAGTTGACAGTGCACATCAGAGCAAAAACCAAGTCATGTGTCATAGAAGCTTTTGATTCTCTATTTTGGTTAGGCCAGGGTGTGACTAGGGTGGGCATTCTATGTTCCCTTTTCTATGTTTTTGTATTTCTTTGTTTTTGGCCGGGTATGGTACTCAATCAGGGACAGCTGTCTGTCGTTGTCTCTGATTGAGAACCATACTTAGGTAGCTCTTGCCCACATGGGTTTTGCGGGTCGTTGTTTTCTGTTTTGTGTATTGCACCTTGCAGAACTGTTCATTTGTTGTTTTTGTTCAAGTGTTCGTATTTATGAAACACATTATGAATACTTACCACGCTGCACCTTGGTCCTCTTCTCCTTCCACCAACGGCCGTTACACCATGACGTGGAAGGAATTGTCCGTAGAGCTCAGAGACAGTATTGTGTCGAGGCACAGATCTGACGAAGGGTACCAAAACATTTTTGCAGCATAGAAGGTCCCCAAGAACACAGTGGCCTCCATCAATCTTAAATAGAAGAAGTTTGGAACCACCAATACTCTTCCTAGAGCTGGCGGCCCGGGCAAACTGAGCAATCGAGGGAGAAAGGCCTTGGTCAGGTAGGTGGGCCAAGAACCCGATGGTCACTCTGACAGAGCTCTAGAGTACCTCTGTGGAGATGCGAGAACCTTCCAGAAGGACAACCATCTCTGCAGCACTCCAATTAGCTGCAAGTTGAGGACTTGTGAGGCGTCTGTTTCTCAAACTAGACACTCTAATGTACTTGTCCTCTTGCTCAGTTGTGTACCGGGGCCTCCCACTTCTCTTTCTATTCTGGTTAGAGCCCGTTTGCGCTGTTCTGTGAAGGGAGTAGTACACAACGTTGTACAAGATCTTCAGTTTCTTGTCAATTTCTCGCATGGAATAGCCTTCATTTCTCCGAACAAGAATAGACTGACGAGCATCAAAAGAAAGTTATTTGTTTCTGGCCATTTTGAGCCTGTAATCGAACCCACAGATGCTGATACTCCAGATACTCAACTAGTTTAAAGAAGGCCAGTTTTTTTGCTTCGTAATTGCAAAGGGGTTTTTAATGATCAATTAACCTTTTTAAAATGATAACTTGGATTAGCTAACACAACGTGCCATTGGAACACAGGAGTGATGGTTGGAGATAATGGGCCTCTGTACGCCTATGTAGATATGACCTAAAAAAATCTGCCATTTCCAGCTACAATAGTCATTTAAAACATTAACAATGTATTAACAATGTATTAACACTGTATTTATGATCAATTTGATGTTATTTTAATGGACAAAAAAAATGTGCTATTCTTTAAAAAAACAAGGACATTTCTATGTGAACCCAAACTTTTGAACGGTAGTGTAGTACTCGAAGCAAAGAAAAGCCACATCTGTTGACTGGGTACTCTATAAAGCCATGTCTTATGTTAACTCATTTCTAACACAAACAATTGTATTTTTATTAGCAGTCTGGGTCATGGCAGACCATAACTTTACCTTCTGACTCCGGGTTAATGACGTGTTAAAGAGGTTTTATTGAGAAGGTTGGTGAATGGGACCAAGCAGCCGGGGTGAGAACTTCAGACGGAGAGGGGCTAATGTTTATCGCTGCTGCAGTTCATCATCCTCACAAAGCTGTAATTATTCTATTTTATTCACCTGAATTTAATTGAGCAAAGAACACAAATACATTATTGGGGCTTATTGTGTGGTTGAGATTGATATGCATTCTCAGTCTCAAGACACACTGGTTGAATCAACGTTGTTTCCACATCATTTCATTGAAATGATGTTGAATAGACGTTGAATTGACGTATGTGCCCAGTGGGATCTTACTTTGTGCAGGTAAACATGATATGAATTCAGGGAGAAAATGCAAGAAAAATAGCTTAAGTAAAAATAACAATCTGATTGCAGCAGTGGGTGGGGATTTCAAGTGCTGCCCCCCATCATTAGACAGTAGACGGGGCAGGTAATAGACTAACACGAGCAAACCCATGACCCCAGTGCACTCCCAACCTGACTAGCAAACACAGAGCAGCCATAACAAACACACAGCATTCAGACAAAACAAAGAAACATGCAGACCTTGCTTAAGTACAATACATTAAACAAACCTGACGGAAAACTGAGAGCCACAGGCTTTGCAAACAGTAGGTTTGGGGTAAATTCAATTTCAACTCACAAAATTAAGGAATTGAATTGTACTTTTGGTTCGTCACCTAAATAGACTGAATTGAAGTGGAATTTATCCATTCCCTGGTTACTGAGATGAGTGGTACAGTAAATTGTGTATGTGCAGTGCTTACTTTCAGGTGGTACCCTGTCTTTGTGCGGACAGCCAGACAGGCTCCGATGGTGAGGGTACAACCCCGTCACATGACCCGTGCCATCACAGCCTGGCGTCGGGCACCGGCTCTCCTTCTTGTCACTGCGCGATAAATCTGAACACAGAAACACGGGGCAGAGGGAGAGAGAGTGGGAGAGAGAGTGGGAGAGAGAGTGGGAGAGAAAGAGAAGAAGAAAGAGAAATTAGCTTGCTTCATTGAAAGCAGCACATACGAACACTTTCACAAGATGAAAGTCATTGTGAACAGTGTGTGAATGTGAAAATGCTTGTAGCCACAGCAATCAAAGTCAGTTGAATAATTGTTGTGGCTAAAAGCGGTATCACACACCTGAGACACATGGGACATTGTAGGAACACAAATAACATAAGGTGCGCTACATCATGGCCATCGTAACATTTTTCACAACATTTGCCAGGGTATTTTTAAAGTCTTGTTAAATAAAGCCACAGCTGTAGGAGAAAAGAGCAGGTGGTGTCATTCTCCAGACAAGGTAAGTCTGAGTTTTTCCACCAATTATTTTGCACTAGTCATTATTGGCAATAATAAGACACGAACACACACACACACACACACACACACACACACACACACACACACACACACACACACACACACACACACACACACACACACACACACACACACACACACACACACACACACACACACACACACACACACACACACACACACCGGTGGGGATTGTCTTTCCCTTGCCCAACCTCACCCTCTCCATTTCTTCAAACCCGATCAGATAGTGTTACCGTCCAAAAGCAGTGATACAAGCCCATGCCAGCCGGCATCAGGTGCAACAGCCTCCGTTCAAATGTCTTCAACAGGGGAACAAGGTCATAGATTGTTCTTTGATGCTGGGATATTCAGTAGCTATTATCTGCAGCTTCTTTTCCATTAAATTATTATCAGAATTTAAGGATGTCTTGTTCATTTTGGCTAACATATTGCTTGTGCGACACAGATAACACACACAAATAAGAGCATTCTTCTAAGCCCATTTGTGGCAGCAAACATTTGGTAAGAGGTGAGGGAGAGAGGGTAAAAGAAAAGGATTGGAGCAAAAGAGAGAGGGGATGCATTTCCTTCAACATGTTCCACATAGTACTAGTAAACGAGTGAGAGAGACAGGGAGAGAGAGAGACAGAGAGAGAGAGAAGACAGATAGAGAGAGGTGCTTTTAAAAGGCAGGACCACAGAGAGTCTGCTAATTAAAGTTTGATAAGCTGCTGTAACCTGGAACCTTCACCTCCACCACTTACAGAAGAACCAAAAATAAACCCAGACACAGAGAGGTAGTGAAAGAGAAAGCATTGGGTAGAGAGAGAAAGAGAGAGTGAGAGAGGGAAAAAGAGACAGAGAGGGGGGAGAGGAGGACGAGAGACACCGATGGAGAAAGGCAGAGAAAGAGACAGAGAGAAAGAGACAGAGAGAGAGGGAAAGAGAAAGAGAGTACATATGCACCCACTCATACATAACAAGTCCCTGTTAATCCATAGATCAGAACACGCCCCTCATTACCTTCCTGTACATTTAGGCCTTCCTCTGACCGTATCATATTAGGACACATGGGGTTGGTACACTGTGTCGTGTCTGACTCCACGTTTACCTTACTGAGTTTCAGAGAAAGAACTGTAAAATCACAGTACATAATGGCATGGAAAATGTTTTTCTCTGTATCACTGATGCGGTCTGACTCAGAAACTAAAATGTACGCTTGCTTGAAAAAGTTTCCAAAGGCACACAGTTTCCAGAGGAACACAGACTCTCTCTCGAGCACACAAACACACACCATGGGGCTATGGCTGTCTGCCTCATGGTGGACAGTGGAGAATGGAGGACGGGAGGGAGGGAGGCAGCCAAGTGGAATGCATATTAGCAAGCAGAGGGTATCGATTGTGGCTGGAGATAGGCCGTGCTTTGCATAGAAAATGGCCCCAATTACCATACCATCTCTGGATAATGAATGTGCAGTCAGTGGGCCTGTTGTTCGTTATCATTCATTCGGATACTGTTCAATTTCCATTTTCCCGCCTGGTGTTTTTCCCTGGTCGGCTCTCCCCTCAAAGCCACCACCTCTGCTTCACTTTTAAATCACAGACAGTTACCCTGGTCAATGAGGTGTGATGCAAGGGCCTTCACATACTCCTGTTATTCCAAAATTTGCCAGATACAGAGGCTGTATTGTACATGTGAAATGACCATTTGTGTGGCATTTGTGTTTTAATTTGAGCCTGCTGTAAAGGAGGATCTTAATTGTTTGTCTCTAACTTCCCTCGTTATCTCAGCCTGAAGGCAGCATTGCATTAGCTGAAACCAAGACTGTTCTCAGGGCAGGCTTCGTTGTAACTAGATATGTTCGAGTCCTGTCAGGGACAATTTTAACATTTTAGCCAACCCTAATCCCTTTCCTAACCTTAACCTAATTCTCGTAACCTGCCAGTTTAATTCTCCTAACCTGCTGTATAAATTCTCCTAACCTGCTACGAAAAGTAACTTCTGCTAGTCAAAACCAACAGACCAGCCCTGAGAACAGTCTTGGTTTCCACTAATGTGATACAGCATACTGGAGGGTGAGGTTACGGTCCTTGATATGAGTGTTCCATCTCTGTAGGATGGCAGAATACAGTAAGAAGAATCACTCTTCAAATGATCTTGGAGAAGCAACCATTGTAAATGTCACTTTGTAATCTTCAAGTCAGAACTAAGTGTGCATAATATACCTACTTATGTGTCTGGGCAGATAAGCCACCCTAGAAGAGCATGTCTGAATACACAGGATGGAAGTGCACCTGCACCACTAAACACCCAATAAAAACCAAACTACAACACAAAGAGTCACCCATTCTGGGTGAAAAAGCCACCTTCTCTTATTTATTTGGCTCTGGGACGCAGGACACAGTACAACTTTACCCGAAAACCAAATTTCCACAGATTATACTGTATGCAGTACCAAGTTTCCTTTCAGAGGCAGCTTTAGTAGGCTTCTATTTAGTAGCTTCCAGAGTCCCTCTCTGGTTTTAAAAATAGGCAGCTTTAGCCAGGGCTGCATGGCAGACAGGGAGGGATGTGATTTGCAGTCCTAACGGGCCGTGCAGATTGCCATTACTTATGCTTGACAAGCCTACCCTCTGATGTTGCCATGCTGGCCTATTTTAACAACATAAGCTTCTGCGGACGATGCAGAGATGCTAGTCTCCAAATTGGCTGCAAAAGCTTGTCCTGGGGTCATAGTGAGGTTTCCCAGTGATCACGTCAGCCTGCCATCCCTATGTCTGTAGCGATATGCGCTGAGAGTTGGGAAACAAGTTCAGCAAGTGAGTGTTTTAATAAAATAAACACAACACAAAACAAGAAACACTAAAAGCACACAGACAGGAATTTGAAACAGAAACAATGACACCTTGGCGAAGGAACCGAAGGGAGTGACATACATATAGGGAAGGTAATCAGGGAAGTGATGGAGTCCAGGTGAGTCTGATGACACGCAGGTGCACGCAACGATGGTGACAGGTGTGCGCCATAACAATAAACCTGGTAACCTAGAGGCCAGAGAGGGAGCACACGTGACAATGACTCACAGACAGAGAGGGGATATGGGGAGGCAGAGCCAGGGACTGACTGGGGTTTACCTGACAAACATACAGAAACTGTTCATTCACCTCAGCAAGGTGAAAGAGGTAGGCGATTGTCTGGTGTTGTGGCAGCATACACAACACACTGCATCCTCTTTATAAGTCAAACTCATTCTAGCCAGGTTTACTTACCTTTATGGTAGTAGGGCTTCTTCATCCCATCATGGAGGCGGGCCTTGCGCTCCTCTCCGTAGCCGTGCCGTGATTGGTGCTCCCCATGATGGCCTCCATGGTGATGATGATACCTCACCCTGTCCCTCCGCGCTGCCTCGGCAGCCATCTTGTCCCTCATGGCCTTGGCCCTCTCAGACTCTAGCGCGATGGCCTTCTCCAGCAGAGATAGGTTCCCTTTGGTCATGTCGAACACCTCCTCTGAGTGGTCTGACGTCACAGACCGTGTGTCCTCGTCCCGGTCGTGGATGTGGTTGTGGTAGCGGTCGTCTTGAGAGCAGCTGGAGAAGGCCTTGGAGCGCGGGCTCAGCTGCTCCTCCAGCTTCATCAGGTTGACCATGTCAGAGTAGTTCCTCTCCAGGGTGCGCCTCTCCTCCTGGCTCTGCTGGAGATCCCCGTACCAAGGCTGGTGGGGGAGGGAGTGGGGGTTGAGATGTGGGTGCTGCCCCTGGGTGTCCCCACCGCCAGGGTAGCTCTGATGGGGGAGGCCTGTGCCCAAGCGGTCGGCCGGCTGCGTCTCACTCAGTTTGCGGGCCAGGTCGAAGCACTGGTTTCTCAGACACTCCAGGCTGCTTAGACACACCTCCTCATCACTCTCCTCCAGTCTGTTGGAGGGTTTACCCTGACCGTTACCACCTCCACCTCCTCCATTACGACTCCCTTCCCCGTTCTCCTCCGTCCCTTCCTCATAGTCTCCTCCATCCAGGTTGTCAGAGAGCACAGCCCCATGACCCTGGGCCAGCAGCTTCAGAGAGTCCACTGTCTCCCTCACTACATCACTGTCCACATCCAGAGTCAACTCACCCTTCCTTTGACTTTCCTCCCCACCCTCCTCCTCTTCTTCCTCTTCTTCCTCATCCTCCTCTTCTTCTTCCTCCTCCTCTTCCTCTTCCTCCTCCTCCTCTTCCTCGGCACTGTTGGAGGAGTTGCTGTTCATCTCAGACTCGGTCATGGCGCGGTAGGCGGCATCCTCTGCTATCTTCCCTAGGTTGAGCAGAGACTTGGCCACCAGCTCATCATAGTTCTCATATTCATCGTTGTTGTTGTCGTCCTTCTCCGTCGGACCGGATCTGGGATGGCCGCCCCCGCCGCCACACTGATCATCCTCTGTACGCAGAAAAAAGAAGCACAAATGGATTGTAATCACATTTCACTCATTCTATTTAACGGGTAAATCACATTTCTGGGCTTGGTCCACTTGAATTCGATAAGGAACTCTTTGCGTTCCTCAATAATGTACTTTCAGGATCTTAACAGTGGCCTGTAAAGGAATTGTGAATCAGCACAGGAAGTGGGATAAAGTGGTCTGGAAATTTCCATAGAGATGTTTTGGATGTACATTCAGTACACTGCATCCTAGTAATCTGGATCCTTCGTGTCACAACAACAAGAACACTGTCTGCCAGTTGATGGCTAAGTAACTGGTATATAGCAACACACGTTTCATTTGACAACATTTTGTAGGGGAGCAAACTGGGACATTCAAACTGTAATCATCATGCTTTATGTTATACATTGATTGCCTCATGTAATGTGCTATGACCTTAATAGAATAAACAAATCCCTACTTTCTCCTCATTCCAGAATGTACATTATTGTCCAATCAACAGGATCTTTAGAATGCTGGTCATTGGCTAATTGATTACGCAAGACAGGCTGCTAATGCTAGGTGAACCTCTCCTGTCAGTAGTGTGAAGCAGCCACTCTCTGGACCATTTCTCACGTTCCCTCCCGGCCTGAACCGCCAAGAGCGCATCGCATCGCTCACACCCAAACCGCCACACGTTTGCCACTTACATTCCTGCAGAGAAAAAGCCAAGAGGCCAACAAATAAGTAATACATGTGACTTTGATTTCTGGAGGGAGCGAGAAAATCACCTGACAAAACAGTAGTGCGATGTAATCTTCCGTGGTGAAGTATTAATTATCACCAGGTTCAAAGACGCATCTGCTGCCCCAATACACTTGTGTGTGACTGGGAACATTTCAATAAGATAGAGGGAAACATGAAGCATGAAAAACTTACATGCACAAGCAAACACATTTATGCATTCTTGAGATACTTTACATAGGTGTACACAAACATTAAATTCACACCCAGACAACACACACACACACACACACACACACACACACACACACACACACACACACACACACACACACACACACACACACACACACACACACACACACACACACACACACACACACACACACACACACACACACACACACACACACACACACAATCTACTGAGGGCAAGACAACATTTGGGGTGAGGCTCTGGACCACGGAGAGAGAACAGTCACGACTGACCAGGCACATATTTTGACAGGGGAATGCTTTCTTACAGTACCCTACCCTTGCCATGGCTGCCAGAGGTTACATTTTCTGAAGTTTTGAAACATGGCTCAGGAAAGCAATTTGAAGAGCAATCAAGGTACACAAAGGGGAAAGGGAAGCGAAACAGATTGGAAGAGGAACTGAGAGATTGCGCTGCTCCGTATAAAGCTTGGATTAGCAATGCAGCGGCAGTGTGCAGATATCCATTGAGGAACATAGAACCGCCATAACAATGCCACCTCTACTACAGTTATCAGATTGGAATCTGCCTGCTGCCACTTATGTCTTGAAGAGTGTGGTGGAAATGATAGTGGCCTAATGCATGTGGAGAGACTTATCTACATTTCTGAGAAGAAGAAAAAAGGAGATGAATAAAGGTGTGATTTCATCCTCCTATCTAAAGATGGCACTGTAGTTGAGAACGACAGAGAGAATCCCAAATATTCACTACATTTATTTAGGCCAGAGCAGAAAGCTAGTACACCCAGTGGAATTGACTGAATTGTGCTATATCTCCTTGACTGTGGTCTCTGTATTTAATGTCAGTCTAGGGAGATTCTCACATACCCAACAGAGAGACAGAGAGAGACAGAGGAGGGAGGCTGATACTACACTACTAGAAAGAAGCTAGCACAACATACTGTACCACAGAGGGTTAACACCCCCTCTCTCTCTCTCTCCGTCTCTCTCTCTCTCTTCTCTCTCTATCTCTCTGTCTCTCTCTCTCTATCTCACTCTCTGTCTCTCTCTATCACTCTCTCTCTCTATCTCACTCTCTCTCTATCTCACTCTCTCTCTCTCTCACTCTCTCTCTCTCTCTCTCTCTTTTCACTCTCTCTGTCTCTCTCTCTTTCTCGCTCTCTCTCTCTCTCTATCTCACTCTCTCTCTCTCTCTCTCTCTCTCTCTCTCTCTGTCTCTCTCTGTCTCTCACTCTCTCTCTCTCTCTCTCTCACTCTCTGTCTCTCTCTCTCTCTCTCGCTCTCTCTGTCTCTCTTTGTCTCTATCTATCTCACTCTCTCTGTCTCTCTCTCTGTCTCTCACTCTCTCACTCTCTCTGTCTCTCTCTCTCGCTCTCTCTCTCTCTCTCTCTCTCTGTCTCTCTCTTTCTCACTCACTCTCTCTGTCTCTCTCTCTCTCGCTCTCTCTGTCTCTCTCTCTCTTTCTCGTTCTCTCTGTCTCACTCTCTCTATCTCACTCTCTCTGTCTCTCTCTCTCTTTCTCGCTCTCTCAGAGCTCCAGTCTTAATTGGACGTGAAGGTTCTGTCAGGAAGGATTTGAGGTGTGGGGGTGAAAGGCAGAATGAGTTGGAGAGAAACCTGTCAAATGTGGTGTTAGGGCACATAATAGGCAGAGACCACACATGGGGGAGAACCTGTCACATACCAGACTGTCTCCAAACCAGACACAGGCTACTGTGTCTTCTCTCTATAGAGAGATCTGTGCTCAATGTGTTTGTTGCAGGTCATTTTGAACAGAATTTTTTGTATCTAACTTATGCATGCCATTAAGCAAAGGTGGTGGGTAAGCAAGGGCTGCTTTTGACTTTTCTCACACAAATACATGCCCTCTCTGACACCTATGCAGTAGTTCTATGGATGCTGTCATTTCAACAATGATAGCTTCTTTCACCTCATAATTTTGAGTCCTGAGTCAGTGTTTCAGGGCATTTAGGTGTTTTGTAGAAAGAAGGACTGAGGGCTCCCATCCAGCCAAACTGCCATTTTCACAGGATCTGTGTCTGAGAGACAACGCCAGCACCGCTTAACCTCCGACTGAGATAACCCTGAAGGTAACGGCAAAAGACCCGAAAACAACTAAAATGACAGAGCTGAATCGCTCTTGAAAAAAGAGCCTTCGCTGCCAAATTATCTCTCTATTCTTAGTGACCGGGTTTGATCTAGCACAAAAAGTATTTTTCAGGTAGCTACAGTTGTCTTATACAGTAGGTTGGAGGAAAAGCAAATGCTCAAACAAATAAATAAACCAATCAAACAGATGAAACAAACAAAGATAAAAGGAATAGGAACAGCATTTTATGTTCTATGTTCTGGGACATGCAGGCTGGGGATTTTGTTTGCATGTTGTTATGTAGAATTGTATCACATTTCATTTCCCAGTACGCTGGCAAAAGTATAATTTACTGCCTTCATTCCCTTACTATACTGCATATATATATATATATATATATATATATATATATATATATATATATATATATATATATATATATATATATATATATATACAGTGTACAGTGCCTTCAGAAAGTATTCAACGTCATGACTTTTTCCACATTTTGTAACGTTATAGCCATAATCTAATCAGCAATTTGCACACAATACCCCATGATGACAGAGCCAAAACAGTTTTTTTGACATTTTTGCAAATATTCTTTTTTTTAAACAACAGAAATACCTTATCTACATAAGTATTCAGACCTTTTTCTACGAGACTCGAAATTGAGCTTAGGTGCATCGTGTTCCATTGATCATCCTTGAGATGTTTCTACAACTTGATTGAAGTCCACCTGTGGTAAATTCAATTGATTGGACATGATTTGGAAAGGCACACAACTGTCTATATAAGGTTCCACAGTTGACAGTGCATGTCAGAGCAAAAACCAAGCCATGAGATCAAAGGACTTGTCCATAGAGATCAGAGACAGGATTGTGTTGAGGCACAGACCTGGGTAAGGATATAAAAACATTTCTGCAGCATTGAAGATCCCCAAGAACAGAGTGGCCTCCATCATTATTAAATGGAAGAAGTTTGGAATCACCAAGACTCTTCCTATAGATGGCTGCCTGGCAGAACTGAGCAATCGGGGGAGAAGGGCCTTGGTTAGGGAGGTGAATAAGAACCCGATGGTCAATCTGACAGAGCTCTAGTGTCCCTCTGTGGAGATGGGAGAACCTCCAAGAAGGACAACCATCTCTGCAGCACTCCACCAATCAGGCCTTTATGGTAGAGTGGCCAGATGGAAGCCACTACTCAGTAAAAGGAACATGACAGCAGGCTTGGAGTTTGCCAAAAGGCACCTAAAGACTCACAGACCATGAGAAACAAGATTCTCCAGTCTGATGAAAGCAATATTAAACTATTTGGCTTGAATGCCATGCGTCACATCTGGAGGAAACCTGGCACCATCCCTATAGTGAAGCAGAGTGGTGGCAGTATCAAGCTGTGGGGATGTTTTTCAGCGGCAGGGACTGGGATACTAGTCAGGATCGAGGCAAAGATGAAAGGAGCAAAGTACAGAGAGATCCTTGATGAAAACCTGCTTCAGAGTGCCCGGGACCTCAGACTGAGGTGAGGGTTCACGTTCCAACAGGACATTGACCCTGAGCACACTGCCAAGACAACACAGGAGTGGCTTCAGGACAAGTCTCTGAATGTCCTTGAGTGGCCCAGCCAGAGGCCGGACTTGAACGAACATCTCTGGAGAGATCTGAAAATACAGTGCCTTGCGAAAGTATTCGGCCCCCTTGAACTTTGCGACCTTTTGCCACATTTCAGGCTTCAAACATAAAGATATAAAACTGTATTTTTTTGTGAAGAATCAACAACAAGTGGGACACAATCATGAAGTGGAACAACATTTATTGGATATTTCAAACTTTTTTAACAAATCAAAAACTGAAAAATTGGGCGTGCAAAATTATTCAGCCCCTTTACTTTCAGTGCAGCAAACTCTCTCCAGAAGTTCAGTGAGGATCTCTGAATGATCCATGGTGGACCTAAATGACTAATGATGATAAATACAATCCACCTGTGTGTAATCAAGTCTCCATATAAATGCACCTGCACTGTGATAGTCTCAGAGGTCCGTTAAAAGCGCAGAGAGCATCATGAAGAACAAGGAACACACCAGGCAGGTCCGAGATACAGTTGTGAAGAAGTTTAAAGCCGGATTTGGATACAAAAAGATTTCCCAAGCTTTAAACATCCCAAGGAGCACTGCGCAAGCGATAATATTGAAATGGAAGGAGTATCAGACCACTGCAAATCTACCAAGACCTGGCCGTCCCTCTAAACGTTCAGCTCATACAAGGAGAAGACTGATCAGAGATGCAGCCAAGAGGCCCATGATCACTCTGGATGAACTGCAGAGATCTACAGCTGAGGTGGGAGACTCTGTCCATAGGACAACAATCAGTCGTATATTGCACAAATCTGGCCTTTATGGAAGAGTGGCAAGAAGAAAGCCATTTCTTAAAGATATCCATAAAAAGTGTTGTTTAAAGTTTGCCACAAGCCACCTGGGAGACACACCAAACATGTGGAAGAAGGTGCTCTGGTCAGATGAAACCAAAATGAACTTTTTGGCAACAATGCAAAACGTTATGTTTGGCGTAAAAGCAACACAGCGCATCACCCTGAACACACCATCCCCACTGTCAAACATGGTGGTGGCAGCATCTTGGTTTGGGCCTGCTTTTCTTCAGCAGGGACAGGGAAGATGGTTAAAATTGATGGGAAGATGGATGGAGCCAAATACAGGACCATTCTGGAAGAAAACCTGATGGAGTCTGCAAAAGACCTGAGACTGGGACGGAGATTTGTCTTCCAACAAGACATTGATCCAAAACATAAAGCAAAATCTACAATGGAATGGTTCAAAAATAAACATATCCAGGTGTTAGAATGGCCAAGTCAAAGTCCAGACCTGAATCCAATCGAGAATCTGTGGAAAGAACTGAAAACTGCTGTTCACAAATGCTCTCCATCCAACCTCACTGAGCTCGAGCTGTTTTGCAAGGAGGAATGGGAAAAAATTTCAGTCTCTCGATGTGCAAAACTGATAGAGACATACCCCAAGCGACTTACAGCTGTAATCGCAGCAAAAGGTGGCGCTACAAAGTATTAACTTAAGGGGGCTGAATAATTTTGCACGCCCAATTTTTCAGTTTTTGATTTGTTAAAAAAGTTTGAAATATCCAATAAATGTCGTTCCACTTAATGATTGTGTCCCACTTGTTGTTGATTCTTCACAAAAAAATACAGTTTAATATCTTTATGTTTGAAGCCTGAAATGTGGCAAAAGGTCGCAAAGTTCAAGGGGGCCGAATACTTTCGCAAGGCACTGTAGCTGTGCAGCAGCACTCCCCATCCAACCTGACAAAGATTGAGAGGATCTGCAGAGAAGAATGGGAGAAACTCCCCAAATACAGGTGTGCCAAGCTTGTAGTGTCAAACCCAAGAAGACGCAAGGCTGTAATCGCTACCAAAGCTGCTTCAACAAAGTGCTAAGTAAAGGGTCTGAATACTTATGTAAATGTGATATTAGCTTCTTTTTATTATTTTATAATCGCAAAAATTCCTTAAAACCTGTTTTAGCTTTGTCATTATGGGTTATTCTATGTAGATTTTTCATATTTTTACTATTTTCTACATTGTAGAATAATAGTGAAGACATCAAAACTATAAAATAACACATATGGAATTATGTAGTTACCAAAAAAGTGTTAATCAAATCAAAGTAGCCACCATTTGCATTGGTGACTGTACCAGTCAAAGGTTTGGACACATACTTATTCCAGGGGTTTTCTTTATTTGTTAATATTTTCTACAATGTAGAATAATAGTGAAGACGTCAAAACTATGAAATAACACATATGGAATCACGAAGAAACCAAAAAAGTGTTAATCAAATCAAAATATATTTTAGATTTTAGATTCTTCAACATAGCCACCCTTTGCCTTGATGACAGCTTTGCACACTCTTGGCCTTCTCCTAAACAGCTTCACCTGGAATGCTGTCTTGAAGGAGTTCCCACATTGATATGTTTAACAATTTTTTGGTTACTACATGATTCCATATGTGTTATCTCATAGTTTTGATGTCTTCACTATTATTCTACAACGTAGAAAAAAGTTAAAATAAATAAAAACTTTTGACTGGCACTGTATATACAGTATATATATATATATTCTAGGCTAAGCATGCCACAATGCAAATATTTACATTCTTTTGAATATTATATCCTAATATCTTTCGGTGTAACAGGTAAGTAAATTAAGTCTCACCTTTGCCTTGACTCTGCTCATCAAACTCCTCCTCATACTCTTCCTCATCTTCTTCCTCTTCCTCCTCTTCTACTCCCTCTTCCTCCTCCTCCTCCTCTTCTTGTTCCACATCTACCTCCTCCCCCTCCCCTCTCTCCACATCTCCTTCTTCCTGCTCCATCTGTTCCTCATTGTCATCCGAGTATCTCTCCTCTTCCTCATCCTCTACCTCCTCCTCTTCCTCATCTCCCCCATCCTCTACTCCCTCCTCAACCTCCTCCTCTCTATCATCCATCTCCTCCGTTC
>NC_056439.1:39739792-39762292 GCF_018296145.1 Oncorhynchus tshawytscha | reverse complement strand
CACAGCACACCGGTTGAAAACCACTGCTTGGTGTAGCCTACTACTCTTGCTGTGAGGTTGCTGTGACACACACATCAGCATCCCACAATACTCAGCTTTCTCACAGCAAGTCCTTTCCACATCTCAACCATCTAACCCCTGCTACCATGACTACATCCTTCAGACTGCACCCTGCAATTAACATTCCACAGGTAAATATTAAGTGCCATTTAAATAAAGAAATACTGCTGGCGTCAGGAGAGGAGGACAGAAAGTGTTTGTCTTTTCTTCACCAGGAAGTAGGGTAGTCTTCAATAGGTGTGTTTGGTATGAAAGGCAGCTATCGAAGAAAAATTCACCCTTGTGTAACAGAAAAGCCACTTCAGGTTTGTATTGTATTTTTAAAGAGATAATTCTGGAGGAAATGCATTCAACTAAAGGGGAACAAGTGGTCAGTCAAGTAACACTGTACATGTTAAGGAAAGCCCATTTCGAGAGCTCAGAATCATGAGTATGATTACCTCTGTCTTTGTGTGGTTGTGTGTGTGTCTGTGTTTGTGTTTGTGTTTGTGTTTGTGTATGTGTGTATCTGTGTCTGTGTTTGTGTATGTGTGTCTCTGTATCTGTGTCCATGTGTGCACTTACATGCATGTGTACTTACATGCGTGTGTATATGTGTATGCGTGAATGCTTCCGGCGCGTGTGTGTGCGTGTGTGTGCGTGTGTGTGTGTAATCCCAGGCAGGTGACAGTGACCGTTACACAACAGCTTTATTAGTAGTCATATTAAAGCCTGTTCACAGCGAGGGATGAAGCTTTGTCCAGTCATAAGCATTATGTGCTATTTGTCTCCCTGACACTGGGATGAGACTACTGCTGCACTTCATGGCTTTCACTCTTCACTATTAGAAAAAAAGGTGCTATCGAGAACCTAAAAGGAACTACTTTTGTTTCCAAGAACACATTCCACAGAGGGTTCTACATGGAACCCAGAATGATTCTACCTGAAAAGAAAAAGGGTTCTACCTGAAACCAAAATGGGTATTGCTATGGGGACATCCGAAGAACCCCTTTGGAACCTTTTTGTCTAAGTGTTGATTACTTTATATCTCCCCTGCCTCTCTCTCTCTTTCTCAATCTCTCTCTCTTTCTCACTCTCACCATCTCCCCTGTCTTTCTCTCTCCCTCTCCATCCCTTACACCCCATTCTCACTCACTCGTCACCTCTCTCTCTCTCTCTCTCTCTCTCTCTCTCTCTTCTTGCCACCATCCTCTCTCTTTATACCTAAATTGTCTCCTTTTCTACCTCATCCCCTGTCTGCCTAGAGAGGGAGAAAGAGAGAGCTGTTAGAGGAGTTCCGTGCACCTCTCGATGTGTCCCTATCTAACAGGATCTATTGGCACGCATGGCAGAGCGCCATCTCCATGGTGATATCCTCCGGAAATCCAACAGGGATTTGCCATCCTCGCAGACAGCAGAAAGTCAGGGAGAGATAGATAGAAAGAGAGAGAGATATATAGGGGGGGTGGTGTCGGTGGAGAAAAGGAGAGATTGGGAGAGGAGAGTTGGAGAGAGAATGGAAGGGGGAGAAAGACAGAGAGAGAGAGAGATACTGTAGATAGAGAGAAAGAGAGAGAGAGAGAGGGTAAGGCGGAGAGGAGAAAGAATGGAAGGGAGAGAAAGACAGAGAGAGAGATACTGTAGATAGAGAGAGAGAGAGACAGAGAGGGTAAGGCGGAGAGGAGAGAGAATGGAAGGGAGAGAAAGACAGAGGGAGAGAGATACTGTAGATAGAGAGAAAGAGAGAGAGAGAGAGGGTAAGGCGGAGAGGAGAAAGAATGGAAGGGAAAGAAAGACAGAGAGAGAGATACTGTAGATAGAGAGAGAGAGACAGAGAGGGTAAGGCGGAGAGGAGAGAGAATGGAAGGGAGAGAAAGACAGAGAGAGACAGATACTATAGATAGAGAGAGAGAGAGAGAGAGAGAGAGAGAGAGAGAGAGAGAGCGAGAGAGAGAGAAAGCAAGAGAGAGAAGAGTGTGAGAGGGAGAGAGAGCAATAGACAGCAAGATAGAGAAAGAGAGGGGGAGAGGAAAGAGGGGTAGAGGGTGAATGAGAGTCAGAGAGAGGGGGAGAAGAGAACAAAAGCTGTGTGGTTCTGAGGGAGGGGAGGCTCAGGCAGCCACTGCAATTTGGGTGTATTCTGTGTGCTCTAATTGTGGATTTTATACTGGATAATACAACACACACTATGGTATAGTTTGTACACACAGCCAACACAGAGATGGCATTGTAAAACATCAAGTCCCTGTTGTGATTCATTGTAGTGTGATGGCTGTAACTGGAGACAGTCAATGCAGTAGAGCCATTGGAATCAAACCCATGCAGACAAACACATACCCAGCACCAACTCACATCATCAACTCAGGCTGCCAGGCAGCTCCAGTCTCTTCCTTTGCCTCAGCCCCGTACCCAGCCTTATCTTCAGCCCCAGTCTTTTCCTCTGCCTCAGCCCAGTACCCAGCGTCTTCTTCAGCCCGTCTCTTCCTCAGCCCCCTACTCACCTCTTCTTCAGCCCCAGTCTTTTCCTCTGCCTCAGCCGCGTACCCAGCCTCTTCTTCAGCCCGTCTTTTCCTCTGCCTCAGCCCAGTACCCAGCCTCTTCTTCAGCCCGTCTCTTCCTCAGCCCCCTACTCACCTCTTCTTCAGCCCCAGTCTTTTCCTCTGCCAGAGCCGCATACCCAGCCTCTTCTTCACCCCCAGTCTTTTCCTCTGCCTCAGCCCAGTACCCAGCCTCTTCTTCAGCCCGTCTCTTCCTCAGCCCCCTACTCACCTCTTCTTCAGCACCATTACTTTCACCATGTCCATCAACTTACCCCTGCCCTTACCCCTGCACTTTCCCTAGCCCCAGCCCTCATATTTTCCCCTGCCCTTGCCCCAAAACCATCCCCCCTGCACCTCCCCCAGCCCCCTTCCCCAGCCCCTAGTCCCCTGCCCTTGCCCCTAACTCAGCCCCCTTCCCTTGCCCCATACCCATACCCAGGCCCCTGCCCTTACCCCTGCACATTCCCCAGTCCCAACCCCTTCATTTTCCCCTTCCCTTTCTCCAGCCGCCTGCCCCTCCTCCAAAACCAGCCCCCTGCCCCTGCCCTTGCCCCAGAACCAGCCCCCTTATCCCAGCCCCCTCCCTTGCCCCATACCTAGCCCTTACCCCTTCCCTTACCCCTGCAATTGCCCTTGCCCCCAGCCCCCTTCATTTGCCCCTACCACTACCATGGTAGTGCAGTGAAAAACATGCCATGGTACTAGTGCAAATACCAAAAAAACATGGTACCATCATGGTAGTTTTTTCATTGTCCTACCATGGCATGAAAATACCATGGTATTTGCACCAGTGCCATGGTATTTTCCTGCCATGGTAGTGATAAAAGAAAACATGATATTTCTTTTATTGTACTTGCTACCATGGTACAAAAATGAACCTTGGTAGTACAATGAATAAAAAACATGGTTTTGTACTGGCAGCATGTAGTGAAACAAGAAAGCAGGGTTGTTGTTTACAATGTATTATGTTGGACTGTGTCTCACCGGACCATCCTAAAAAACATAGTAATTTTTGGTACTCTGGTACTCACATAATGCAACATTGACTACTTGCTTTGCAATGGAAAAGCGTAGGCCTAGTACTCTCTTAAACCTTTTAGCTCATAGTGAAAAACCACAACACACATGGTCTTAAACCTGGATAGGGTATGGTGAGAAGAATGAAGGGAGTCTGAAACCTTGAAGATTTAAAATTGTTTGTTTGTTTTGTGCTTCTCTCTTCAATTCAGTTCACTCTCTCTCACTCAACTGACTTGGCTATACAATTCTAGAAGGCCAACATACTAAAAAAACTACTTGTGAAAAGGTATTAATTATCATCTTATCTCAGATACATGTTTATCATGTAATTCTCAACATATCCCAAAAAACAGCAAGTTACAATGTTTCCTTTTGTTAACAATGTGTGAACGTTAGTTGGTCCTGTCGCCATGACAACAACAGGCTAGCTTGACTCAAGCTAACTTTAGCCAACAGCAGCTTCTATGCTAACGGACATTTATAAATTAATTTAACTATCAAAACATCATCAAAAATAACAACAATAAAAAATAATACTCTGCTTAATTAGGTGTTTCATATCCTATGCTGTATATTTCGCTCACTGTGATGTTAACATTTAAAATATTTTGTTGGCTTGGCTCTCTCATTCAATTGACCAGGCAGGCGAGAGCCACTCTAGAGTGAGATTATGAACACCTTGATGATAAATACTGGAAATTATTACAAAATGCCAAAGATTAGGCTACCATATATCTCACATTTTCCCACATTTCAGGTTGGCAACACAGGGAAACCAAACATGAGCAAAAAACAGTACTATTAATACAGAAAGTATTACCCCTTTTTGCAGCAACTATTTCAATTTTCTTTGATGTTAGAGACAAACTAGGACAAACAATAGTAGTCTGCCTCTGACTTTATCAGAAACTTGCCCTTACTGGTATATAAATTCACCAATATAATACCAACCAACCTCTTTTGACCTTGGGAGGGTTTATTTATTTAATGCATTAAATTAATAAAGATGGTAGAGCATGGCACTTGCAACTTCAGGGTTGTGGGTTCGATTCCCATGGGGGACCAGTATGAAAATGTATGCACTCACTCTACTAAAGGACTAAAATGTCAAATGTAATTATACTGCCATTGTACTATGGAAACGCACAATAAATAAAGATAATTATTAATAACTGGTATAATTTATCATAACTGTGTGTTACCATGGTAGAATGTATAATGCAGTTTAAAACAATGGTATGTCTATGATCCACATCTATACCATGGTATTATTTAGGTGCATGGCAGTACCATCATACTTCAAAGCTAAAACCATGGTACACTACATGGCCAAAAGTATGTGGACACCTGCTCATTGAACATCTCATTCCAAAATCATGGGCATTAATATGGAGTTGGTCCCCGCTTTGCTGCTCTAACAGCCCCCACTCTTCTGGGAAGGCTTTCCACTAGATGTTGAAACATTGCTGCGGGGACTTGCTTCCATTCAGCCACAGGAGCTTTAGTGAAGCCAGGCACTGATGTTGGGCTATTCGAATTCATCTCAAAGGTGTTCGATGGGGTTGACAAACCATTTCTGTATGGACCTCACTTTGTGCATGGGGGCATTGTTATGCTGAAACAGGAAAGGGCTTTCCCCAAACTGTTGCCACAAAGTTGGAAGCACAGTATTGTCTAAAATGTCATTGTATGTTGTAGCATTGAGATTTCACTTCACTGGAACTAAGGGGCCGAGCCAGAACCATTAAAAACAGCTCCATAACATTATTCTTCCTCCACCAAACTTTACAGTTGGCACTATGCATTCAGGCAGGTAGCGGTCTCCTGGCATCCGCCAAACCCAGATTAGTCTTTCAGACTGCCAAATGGTGAAGCGTGATTCGTCACTCCAGAGAATGCGTTTCCACTGCTCAAAAATCTAATCAAATCAAATTTGATTTGTCACATACACATGGTTAGCAGATGTTAATGCGAGTGTAGAGAAATGCTTGTGCTTCTAGTTCCGACAATGCAGTAATAACCAACGAGTAATCTAACCTAACAATTCCTCAACTACTACCTTATACACACAAGTGTAAAGGGATAAGAATGTGTACACAAAGATATATGAACGAGTGATGGTACAGAACGGCATAGGCAAGATGCAGTAGATGGTATCGAGTACAGTATATACATATGGGATGAGTAATGTAGGGTATGTAAACATAAAAGTGGCATAGTTTAAAGTGGCTAGTGATACATGTATTACATAAAGATGACAAGATGCAGTAGATGATATAGAGTACAGTATATACATATACAGTGGGGTAAAAAAGTATTTAGTCAGCCACCAATTGTGCAAGTTCTCCCACTTAAAAAGATGAGAGAGGCCTGTAATTTTCATCATAGGTACTCTTCAACTATGACAGAGAAAAAATCCAGAAAATCACATTGTAGGATTTTTAATGAATTTATTTGCAAATTATGGTGGAAAATAAGTATTTGGTCACCTACAAACAAGCAAGATTTCTGGCTCTCACAGACCTGTAACTTCTTCTTTAAGAGGCTCCTCTGTCCTCCACTCGTTACCTGTATTAATGGCACCTGTTTGAACTTGTTATCAATATAAAAGACACCTGTCCACAACCTCAAACAGTCACACTGTTGCAGGAATTGAATTGCTCTATGTTTTAACACCCAATTAAAATTAAACACTGTCAATTCATAAGGATTTGTAAGACCCTTATTTTATAGTAATGGACAGAGCCCAGTCTTAAAGTCAAACAGCAGATTTTATTCACGAGAGTACTACTCCTTACACATTTTACCACAGGTTATAAACTTAAAATGACATCATTAGTTCCAGTACCAACCCGTGCCATCTCCGTTCTAATACAAGGGCTGCATGGTTCTCACATTGTCTCTCCCTATTAAGATAATATACGACCGAGCCAAGAACATGCTTCTGAAGATAAGCCTTCTGGTGATATAGTTCATTCATTTCTACCAAGGAACAGACAGTCATTGTTCTAATTCTTGATTATATTTACACACATTATATTCAGTACTAGGATTAAAAAGAAAATTCATACACACACTCCAAACTCCACTATGGCCAAGACCAAAGAGCTGTCAAAGGACACCAGAAACAAAATTGTAGACCTGCACGAGGCTGGGAAGACTGAATCTGCAATAGGTAAGCAGCTTGGTTTGAAGAAATCAACTGTGGGAGCAATTATTAGGAAATGGAGGACATACAAGACCACTGACAATCTCCCTCGATCTGGGGCTCCACGCAAGATCTCACCCCGTGGGGTCAAAATGATCACAAGAACGGTGAGCAAAAATCCCAGAACCACACGGGGGGACCTAGTGAATGACCTGCAGAGAGTTGGGACCAAAGTAACAAAGCCTACCATCAGTAACATACTACGCCGCCAGGGACTCAAATCCTGCAGTGCCAGACGAGTCCCCCTGCTTAAGCCAGTACATGTCCAGGCCCGTCTGAATTTTGCTAGAGAGCATTTGGATGATCCAGAAGAAGATTGGGAGAATGTAATATGGTCAGATGAAACCAAAATAGAACTTTTTGGAAAAACTCAACTCGTCATGTTTGGAGGACAAAGAATGCTGAGTTGCATCCAAAGAACACCATACCTACTGTGAAGCATGGGGGTGGAAACATCATGCTTTGGGGCTGTTTTTCTGCAAAGGGACCAAGACGACTGATCCGTGTAAAGGAAAGAATGAATGGGGCCATGTATCGTGAGATTTTGAGTGAAAACCTCCTTCCATCAGCAAGGGCATTGAAGATGAAACGTGGCTGGGTCTTTCAGCATGACAATGATCCCAAACACACCGCCCGGGCAACGAAGGAGTGGCTTCGTAAGAAGCATTTCAAGGTCCTGGAGTGGCCTAGCCAGTCTCCAGATCTCAACCCCATAGAACATCTTTGGAGGGAGTTGAAAGTCCGTATTGCCGAGCAACAGCCCCAAAACATCACTGCTCCAGAGGAAATCTGCATGGAGGATTTTTTTCTCTCATCTTGTCTGTCATAGTTGAAGTGTACCTATGATGAAAATTACAGGCCTCTCTCATCTTTTTAAGTGGGAGAACTTGCACAATTGGTGGCTGACTAAATACTTTTTTGCCCCACTGTACATATGAGATGAGTAATGTAGGGTATGTATACATTATATTAAGTGGCATTGTTTAAAGTGGCTAGTGATACATTTTTATACATCAATTTCCATCAATTTCTATTATTAAAGTGGCTGGAGTTGAGTTAGTATGTTGGCAGCAGCCACTCAATGTTAGTGGTGGCTGTTTAACAGTCTGATGGCCTTGAGATAGAAGCTGTTTTTCAGTCTCTCGGTCCCTGCTTTGATGCACCTGTACTGACCTCGCCTTCTGGATGATAGCGGGGTGAACAGGCAGTGGCTCGGGTGGTGGTTGTCCTTGATGATCTTTATGGCCTTCCTGTGACATCGGGTGGTGTAGGTGTCCTGGAGGGCAGGTAGTTTGCCCCCCGTGATGCGTTGTGCAGACCTCACTACCCTCTGGAGAGCCTTACGGTTGTGGGCGGAGCAGTTTCCGTACCAGGTGGTGATACAGCCCAAAAGGATGCTCTCGATTGTGCATCTGTAGAAGTGCTTTTGGTGTGTGCTTCAGCCTCCTTTTGGTGTGTGCTTCAGCCTCCTGAGGTTGAAGAGGCGCTGCTGCGCCTTCTTCACAACGCTGTCTGTGTGGGTGGACCAATTCAGTTTGTCCGTGCTGTGTACGCCGAGGAACTTAAAACTTACTACCCTCTCCACTACACTCCCGTCGATGTGGATAGGGGGGTGCTCCCTCTGCTGTTTCCTGAAGTCCACAATAATCTCCTATGTTTTGTTGACATTGAGTGTGAGGTTATTTTCCTGACACCACACTCCGAGGGCCCTCACCTCCTCCCTGTAGGCCGTCTCGTCGTTGTTGGTAATCAAGCCTACCACTGTAGTGTCGTCCGCAAACTTGATGATTGAGTTGGAGGCGTGCATGGCCACGCAGTCGTGGGTGAACAGGGAGTACAGGAGAGAGCTCAGAACGCAACTTTGTTGAGGATCAGCGGGGTGGAGATGTTGTTACCTACCCTCACCACCTGGGGGGCGGCCCGTCAGGAAGTCCAGTACCCAGTTGCACAGGGCGGGGTCGAGACCCAGGGTGTCGAGCTTGATGACGAGTTTGGAGGGTACTATGGTGTTAAATGCTGAGCTGTAGTCGATGAACAGCATTCTCATATAGGTATTCCTCTTGTCCAGATGGGTTAGGGCAGTGTGCAGTGTGGTTGCGATTGCTTCGTCTGTGGATCTATTGGGGCGGTACGCAAATTGGAGTGGGTCTAGGGTGTCAGGTAGGGTGGATGTGATATGGTCCTTGACTAGTCTCTCAAAGCACTTCATGATGACGGAAGTGAGCGCTACGGGGCAGTAGTCGTTTAGCTCAGTTACCTTAGCTTTCTTGGGAACAGGAACAATGGTGGCCCTCTTGAAGCATGTGGGAACAGCAGACTGGGATAAGGATGGATTGAAAATGTCCGTAAACACACCAGCCAGCTGGTCTGCGCATGCTCTGAGGACGGGGCTGTACTGTACTGACGCTTAGCTTGTTTGATTGCCTTGCGGAGGGAATAGCTACACTGTTTGTATTCGGTCATGTTTCCGGTCACCTTGCCCTGGTTAAAAGCAGTGGTTCACACTTTCAGTTTCGCGAAAATGCTGCCATCAATCCACGGTTTCTGGTTTGGGAATGTTTTAATCGTTGCTGTGGGTATAACATCGCCGATGCACTTTCTAATGAACTCGCTCACTGAATCAGCGTATTCGTCAATGTTGTTGTTGGACGCAATGTGGAACATATCCCAATCCACGTGATCAAAGCAGCCTTGAAGCGTGGAATCAGATTGGTCGGACCAGCGTTTAACAGACCTGAGCGCGGGAGCTTCTTGTTTTAGTTTCTGTCTGTATGCTGGAAGCAACAAAATGGAGTCGTGGTCAGCTTTTCCGAAAGGAGGGAGGGGGAGGGCCTTATATGCGTCGCGGAAGTTAGAATAACAATGATCCAGGGATTTACCAGCCCTGGTTGTGCAATTGATATGCTGATAGAATTTAGGGAGTCTTTTTTTCAGATTAGCCTTGTTAAAATCCCCAGCTACAATGAATGCAGCCTCAGGATATGTGGGTTCCAGTTTACATAGAGTCAAATAAAGTTTGTTCAGGGCCATCGATGTGTCTGCTTGGGGGGAATATATACGGCTGTGATTATAATTGAAGAGAATTCCCTTGGTAGAGTCCAATGATGGCGAGATTTACACCACTCCAGCCGACACTTGGCATTGCACATGGTGATCTTAGGCTTGTGTGCGGCTGCTCAGCCATGGAAACCCATTTTATGAAGCTCCCGACGAACAGTTTTTGTGCTGACATTGCTTCCAGAGGCAGTTTGGAACTCGGTAGTAAAACCGAAAACTCCCTTTCTGTGAGCTTGTGTGGCCTACCACTTTGCAGCTGAGCTGTTGTTGCTCCTAGACGTTTCCAATTCACAATAACAGCACTTACAATTGTCCGTGGCAGCTGTAGAAATTTGACGAACTGTCTTGTTGGAAAAGTGTCTTCCTATGACGGTGCCACATTGAAAGTTACTGAGCTCTTCAGTGTCCACATACTTTTCCATGATTCAAACTATACCATGGTATAAGTGAAGTACCATAGTAGTACCATGTTACATTTTTGTAAGGGTCCTCTCCACTCACATAATTACTTCAAACAATCACATTAGCGTAGTGAGACACATCTTGGATGAGGTTTAGCCCTCCTCCTCTGCACTATCCATCTGTGTTAGCTACACTGGATATGTTGCGTTAGACAGTACACTGCTATAATAGAGTTCAAACTCCATAAATGTTTTTAAAAGTTAGTTTGAGATATGGTTTTAACGTGAACAGAGATGGCAGTAATAGTCACCAGAGCTCAAGAATATCAGCACAAAAAAGAGAAATGAGAGAAAAAATACCTAAAGTATCATTAGCTCACCATGACAGCACAGAAAATGTGTCATGTGCCATCTGAAATAATAATAATAATTAAACATACTAAAAAACATGTTTTATCTTTCCTGCAGCAACACTCGCACTTGTCTATTCTCACTAGCACTGACTGCTGATAGCTGCTTTACTGAGGTAAGAATGTACTTACTATGATTGTGATAGGTGGTCGTTCCACCTAGCTATTTTAAGTTGAATGCACTAACTGCAAGTCACTCTGGTTAAATGACTGAAATGTAAATGTAAACTGATGTTCATCAAGTTCTCTCCCTAATATCCATCTCTGCTTTCACCCCCCAGCCTATTGTCCAGCTGCTGTGTTTCTGTCCTGTTCTGTTGGCTTGTCACACCTAATCATCCCCAGCTTCCAACTAGCTCATTCATCCCCCTCCTCTCCCCTGTAACTATTCCGCAGGTTGTTGCTGTACGTTAGAATGTGTTCTCAGTCAACTTACCTGGTAAATAAGGGTTAAATAAAATAAATCAAGTCTACTGGGCCTGGTACATTTCCCCAACAGAGACATTTATGTAATTTAGCTGGTAGCTGTGCGGAGGGATGGGCAGGCTAGGGGGCTGCTGCTAGTGGGAGGGGGGTAGGGAGGGTGAGAGGTCAGGATGTACCCAGCCCAGAAGAGATGGAGAGCCCTAAGCGTCTGGCTGCCCTTGCTGTCTTGCTCCTCATCACACATCCCCCTGGCACAATGCTGGGCACTGGGCTCGCTACACATGATCTGTCATTTCCTTTGATGTGTCTCCTGCGGGAGGGAGGGAGGGAGGGCGGGGGAACAGGCAGGCAGGGGGAGTAAACACCACCTGTTTACCACTTGCTAGCTAACGCTAGGCTAGAGCAGAGCTAGGTACTGGAGCTGGCCTGACGGACTGTCATAATAACACACCACCAAACAAAGAGGAGGAAAACACAAAGGGAAAAAAGAAACAAATGGCAGAGGAAGAAAAGGATGAGGGGGATACAGGAGTGTGCCAGAGTATATTTGAGGGGCTAGGTTTTGAAACGTGTTTGAAGGTTTCTTATGTTGTTTTATAGGTTGAGTTTTTCTGATAACGTGGTTATTACGAAAAAGAGAGAGATGGGAAACCCAGTGCTGTAGTTGACTGAAAACCAAGGGGAGCTGACGCCACTATATTTTATTCAATAATGGCAGTGGTTACACGATGCAAAGAAAAACAAGTGGATTAAATACATTAACAAAGATTATTACTTTAAAAAAATATTGAACCCCTGAAAAACAAGTCCCCAGAGAGCCAGTCCACTTCACCTCTTTTTGTTCTGCCCCACACGCCTGCTCCCCCTCTCCTTTTGGAAAATAAAGCTCCCAATTAAATATGTAAATGTTCATTTCAGAGACAGATACTCCACAGAGGGGGGTTGATGGCATGGAGGTGATGTGGCACATTATGATTAATGTGACCTTATCTGGATTTGCACAAGCAGGCAGTGGGGTAGCTGAGCTGGAGGTGGTGGCGGTGGAGGGGTGTAGGGGTGGAGGGGTGTAGTGGTGGAGGGGTGGAGGGGTGTAGGGGTGGAGGGATGCGGTGGTGTAGGGGTGGATGGGTGTAGGGGTGGAGGGGTGGAGGGGTGGAGGGATGCGGTGGTGGAGGGGTGTAGGGGTGTAGGGGTGGAGGGATGCGGTGGTGGAGGGGGTGTAGGGGTGGAGGGGGAGATGGTGGAGGAGGCAGGGGGTAGCTGAGCTGGAGGTGGCGGAGGTGGAGGGGTGTAGGGGTGGAGGGATGCGGTGGTGGAGGGGTGTAGGAGTGGAGGGATGCGGTGGTAGAGGGGTGTAGGAGTGGAGGGATGCGGTGGTAGAGGGGGAGATGGTGGAGGAGGAGATGGTGGAGGAGGCAGTGGGGTAGCTGAGCTGGAGGTGGCGGAGGTGGAGGGATGCGGTGGTGGAGGTGTGTAGGGGTGGAGGGGTGTAGGGGTGGAGGGATGCAGTGGTGGAGGGGTGTAGTGGTGGAGGGGTGGAGGGGTGGAGGGATGCGGTGGTGGAGGGGTGTAGGGGTGGAGGGGTGTAGGGGTGGAGGGATGTGGTGGTGGAGGTGTGGAGAGGTGTAGGGGTGGAGGGATGCGGTGGTGGAGGGGTGTAGGGGTGGAGGGATGCGGTGGTGGAGGGGTGGGGGTGTAGTGGTGGAGGGGTGGTGGAGGGGTGGTGGAGGGGTGTAGGGGTGGAGGGATGCGGTGGTGGAGGGGGAGATGGTGGAGGAGGCAGGGGTGGATGGGGTAGAGGTGGGGGTAGGGGTGGAGGGCTGTAGGGGTGGAGGGATGCGGTGGTGGAGGGGGAGATGGTGGAGGAGGCAGGGGTGGATGTGGTAGAGGTGGAGGGGAGGGGGAGGGGGTGGGGGTGGAGGGGGTGGGGGTGGAGGGGGATGCTACTTGATCACATCACCCTGTTCTCTACTCTTTTATCGGGCCAGCCCCCATCCCCCCCCTCTCTCTCTCACATCTCATACTTCCCCTTCCCTCTCCCTCTTTCATTTTTCCTCTCCCTCTTTTCCTAACAATACACCTTTCCCTCTCTCCCCCTCTCACTCTGCCAGGCTTCTAGGTGCAATGTTCCTGTGTCACCCCACCACTACCTGGCTTCATTCCAATGCTTTAAGTGAGTGCTATCTGTCAAGGCATGAATAATACAGCCCCAAGGCTGGTGGAAGGCTGGCGGAATCCAAATGAGCTATACATCAGGAAGAAAGCAGTCGACTTTAGCTCCAGAACACGCTCCCACCAAGACAGGCAATTACTCATCCCCAGCTGCAGCCATGGCAATCACTATCACAACCCCTGCACCCCATACACCCCACCACTACCACCCAAAAATGAGCTCCTCATCACCACCACCCCACCACCCCACCCCAAAGCCATCATACATATATATATATATATATATACAGTACCAGTCAAAATTTTGGACACACCTACTCATTGAAGGGTTTTTCTACATTGTATAATAATAGTGAAGACATCAAAACTATGAATCATGGGATCTACATGAATATATGGGATCATCTAGTAACCAAAAAAGCGTTAACCTTAAACAAATCAAAATATATTTTAAATTTTAGATACTTCAAAGTAGCCACCCTACTCACACACTTGGTATTCTCTCAACCAGCTAAATGAGGTAGTCACCTGGAATGCTTTTCCAATCGTCTTGAAGGACCTCCCACATAAAATGAGCACTTATTGGCTGCTTTTCCTTCACTCTGCAGTCCAATTGGGTTGAGGTCAGGTGATTGTGGAGGCCAAGACATCTGATGCAGCACTCCATAACTCTCCTTCTTGGCCAAATAACCTGGAGGTGAGTTTCGGGTCACTGTCCTGTTGAAAAACAAATGATAGTCCCACTAAGCACAAACCAGATGGGAAGGTGTATCACTGCAGAATGCTGTGGTAGCCATGCTGGTTAAGCGCGACTTGAATTTTAAATGAATCACAGACAGTGTCACCAGCAAAGCACCCCCACACCATCACACCTCCTCCTCCATGCTTCACGGTGGGAACCACACATGCGGAGATCATCCGTTCACGTACTCTGCGTCTCACAAAGACACAAATTTGGACTCATCAGACCAAAGGACAGATTTCCACCGGTTTAGTGTCCATTGCTAGTGTTTCTTGGCCCAAGCAAGTCTCTTCTTATTATTGATGTCCTTAAGTAGTGGTTTCTTTGCAGCAATTCGACCATGAAGGCTGAATTGCTAGGCAGGGTAGCCTAGTGGTTAGAGCTTTGGACTCATAACCGGAAGGTTGCAAGTTCAAATCCCCGAGCTGACAAGGTACAAATCTGTCGTTCTGTCCCTGAACAGGCAGTTAACCCACTGTTCCTAGGCCGTCATTGAAAATAAGAATTTGTTCTTAACTGACTTGCTTAGTTAAATAAAGGTAAAATAAGAAAAGAAAATTCACGCAGTCTCCTCTGAACAGTTGATGTTGAGATGTGTCTGTAACTTGAACTCTGTGGAGCATTTATTTAGCCTGCAATTTCTGAGGCTGGTAACTCTAATGAACTGATCCTCTCCAGCAGAGGTAACTCTGGGTCTTCCTTTCCTGTGGCGGTCCTCATGAGAGCCAGTTTCATCATAGCGCTTGATGGTTTTTGAAACTGCACTTGAAGAAACTTAGAAGGCAAGCATCCCAGAGTCTCCGCCTCTTTGCCCTTGACGTTGAGAGTGTTATTTTATGGGTATTATTTAATGAAGCTGCCAGTTGAGGACTTGTGAGGCGTCTGTTTCTCAAACTAAATGTACTTGTCCTCTTGCACAGTTGCACAGTTGTGTACCAGGGCCTCCCACTCCTCTTTCTATTCTGGTTAAGGCCAGTTTGCGCTGTTCTGTGATGGGAGTAGTACGTTGTATGAGATCTTCAGTTTCTTGGCAATTTCTTGCATGGAATAGCATTCATTTCTCCGAACAAGAATAGACTGATGAGTTTCAGAAGAAAGTTATTTGATTCTAGCCATTTTGAGCCTTTTGAACCCACAAATGCTGATGCTTCAGATACTCGACTAGCCTAAAGAAGGTCAGTTTTATTGGTTCTTTAACCAGGACAACTGTGCTAACGTAATTGCAAAAGAGTTTTATATTAATCAATTAGCCTTTTCAAATGATAAACTTGGATTAGCTAACACAACATGCAATTGGAACACAGGAGTGATGGTTGGAGATAATGGGCCTCTGTACGCCTATGTAGATATTCCGTAACAAAATCAGCCGTTTCCAGCTACAATAGTAATTTACAACATTAACAATGTCTACACTGTATTTCGGATCAACTTGATGTTATTTTAATGGACAAAAAAATGGCTTTTCTTTCAAAAACAAGGATATTTCGAAGTGACGCCAAACTTTTGAACGGTAGTGTTATATGTGTGTGTGTATATATACAGTTTACATGTATACACTGAACAATGCAACATGTAAAGTTTTATGCACAAAAAGCATATTTCTCTCAAATTTTGTGCACAAATCTGTTTCCATCCCCGTTTGTGAGGATTTCTCCTTCGCCAAGATCATCCTTCCTTCACTAACAGGTATTTTAAAAAAAATAGATAAATAACTTATTTACAGAAGTATTCAGACACTTTGTTATATGTGATTCGAAATTGAGCTCGGGTGCCTCCTGTTTCTATTGATCGTCCTTGAGATGTTTCTACAACTTGATTGGAGTCCACCTGTGGTAAATTCAATTGATTGGACATGATTTGGAAAAGCCCACACCAGTCTATATGAGGTCCCACAGTTTACAGTGCATGTCAGAGCAAAAGGTTGAAGGAATCGTCCGTAGAGCTCTGAGACAGGATTTTGCAGAGAATTAGGTCTGGGGAAGGGTTACAAAAAATGTCTGCAGCATTGAAAGTCCCCAAGAACACAGTGGCTTCCGTCATTCTTAAAGGGAAGAAGTTTGGAACCACCAAGACTCTTCCTAGAGCTGGCCGCCCGATCAAACTGAGCAATCGGGGGAGAAGGGCCTTGGTCCGGGAGGTGACCAGGAACCTGCAGCACTCCACCAATCAGGCCTTTATGGTAGAGTGGCCAGAAGGAAGCCACTCCTAAGTAAAGGCCCATGACAGCCTGCTTGGAGTTTGCCAAAAGGCACCTAAAGACTCTCAGACCATGAGAAACAAGATTCTCTGGTCTGATGAAACCAAGATTGAACTCTTTGGCCTGAATGCCAAGCGTCACGTCTGAAGGAATCCTGGCACTATCTCCACGGTGAAGCATGGTGGTGGCAGCTGTGGGGATGTTTTTCAGCGGTAGGGACTGTGAGACTAGTCAGGATCGAGTTAAAGATGAACTGAGCAAAGTACAGATTAATCCTTGATGAAAACCTGCTCCAGAGCACTGAGGACCTCAGACTTGTGTGAACGTTCACCTTCTAACAGGACAACGACCCTAAGCACACAGCCAAGACAACACAGGAGTGGCTTCGGAACAACTCTTTGAATGTCCTTGAGTGGCACATCCAGAGCCCGGACTTGAACCCGATCAAACATCTCTGAAGAGACCTGAAAATAGCTGTGCAGCAATACTCCCCATCCAACCTGACAGAGGTTGAGAGGATCTGCAGAGAATATTGGGAGAAACTCCCCAAATAAAGGTGTGCCAAGCTTGTAACATCATACCAAAGAAGACTCAAGGCTGTAGTTGCTGCCAAAGATGCTTCAACAAAGTTCCGAGTAAAGGGTCTCAATACTTATGTTAATGTAATAGTTCAGTTGTTATTATACATACATTTGCGAAAATGTAAAAAAATATATTTTTGCTTCATCATCATTTATAAAATAAGACTGTAACCTAACAACATGTGGAAAAAGTCAAGGGGTCTGAATACTTTTTATTTATGGGGTGGGAACCCTGCGCTAGGTAACGTCTCCAAGGTAGTAATAGTCACGAAGGCCTTTAGGGAGTGAACAGTGTTTCAGTATGCACTGTGCATCTTGATATCCTGCTTTCCAAATATGGAGGATGGTTTTGTAAGGTGTGAGATAATGAGGGACAGTTAGAGATGATCTACAGATGTAGGATCTTAATTTGATCACTCTTTGGTTTCTGAGAATTTTTCTGCATCCCAGAACTTTGTGATTTACATAAATTCTATGAAACGCACAATAACACACAGTTAAATCAACAGTATTGCACTTTTCATGTAGCCTACTTTTGGCCAGCTAATAGCCTTACCACCGATCAAGTAACATTATGGAAATAATGTTTGAATCCTGTTGCTTCCGGATTCCTTTTCTGTGACAATATAGGTCAAATTAAGATCCTAAATCTGTTACAGTGTCTTATTAACAAATAATAACACCAGTCATTTGCTTGTTACCACGGCTGCCATCAATTATTCACAATTCACAGATTTACTCATCATTCATTTATTGAGCATCTTGTGCGGCCCAGAAACTAGTTCCCTCTTTGTGTGTGTGTGTGTGTGTGTGTGTGCGCGCGCGTGTGTGTGTGTGCGCGTGTGTGTGTGTGTGCGTGCGTGTGTGTGTGTGTGTAGGTAGGTACGTGTGTGTAGGTAAGTAGGTGTATACATGTGTGTGTGCTATCTCAGAGGACTGAATATGGCCTATTTCTGTTGAATAAAATATAATAATTTCAAGCCTTGCTGACATTTGTATATCAAATCAAATCAAATGTTATTTGTCACAAGCACCGTATACAACAGGTGACCTTACAGTGAAACGCTTACTTACAAGCCCTTAACCAACCATGCAGTTTTAAGGAAATACCCCCAAACAAGTAAGAGACAAGAATGACAAATAATTAAAGAGCAGCAGTAAATAATAATAGCGTGGCTATATACAGGGGGTGCCGGTACAGAGTCAATGTGCGGGGGCACCGGAGTCGAGGTAATTGAGGTAATATGTACATTTAGGCAGAGTTATTTAAGTGACTATGAATAGATAATAACGGAGAGTAGCAGCAACGTAGGGGGGAGCAATGCAAATAGTCTGGGTAGCCATTTGATTAGCTGTTCAGGAGTCATATGGCTTGGGGGTAGAAGCTGTTTAGAAACCTCTTGGACCTAGATTTGGCGCTCCGGTAATGCTTGCCGTGCGGTAGCAGAGAGAACAGTCTATGAATAGGGTGGCTGGTATATTTGACCATTTTTAGGGCCTTCCTCTTACACCACCTGGTATAGAGGTCCAGGATAGCAGGAAGCTTGGCCCCGGTGATGTACTGGGCCGTATGCACTACCCTTTGTACTGCTTTTAGTCGGGGGCTGAGCAGTTGACATACCAGGCAGTGATGCAACCAGTGCTCTCGATGGTGCAGCTGTAGAACCTTTTGAGGATCTGAGGACCCATGCCAAATCTTTTCAGTCTCCTGAGGGGAAATAGGTTTTGTCGTGCCCTCTTCACGACTGTCTTGGTGTGCTTGGACCATGTTAGTTTGTTGGTGATGTGGATGCCAATGAACTTGAAGTGCTCAACCTGCTCCACTACAGCCAGTCGATGAGAATGGGGGCGTGTTCGGTCCTTCTTTTACTGTAGTCCACAATCATCTCCTTTGTCTTGATAATGTTGAGGGAGAGGTTGTTGTCCTTGCACCACATGGTCAGGTCTCTGAACTCCTCCCTATATGCTGTCTCATCATTGTCGGTGAACAGGCCTACCACTGTTGTGTCATCGGCAAACTTAATGATGGTGTTGGAGTCATGCCTGGCCGTGCAGTCATGCGTGAACAGGGAGTACAGGAGGGAACTGAGCGCGCACCCCTGAGGGGCCCCCGTGTTGAGGATCAGCGTGGTGGATGTGTTGTTACCTACCCTTACCACCTGGGGTCAGCCCATCAGGAGGTCCAGGATCCAGTTGAAGAGGGAGATGTTTAGTCCCAGGGTCCTTAGCTTAGCGATGAGGTTTGAGGGCACAATGGTGTTTAACCCTGAGCTGTAGTCAATGTATAACATTCTCAGTTAGGTGTTCCTTTTGTCCAGGTGTGAAAGGAGAGTGTGGAGTGTAATAGAGATGGCATCATCTGTGGATCTGTTGGTGCGGTATGCAAATTGGAGTGGGTCTAGGGTTTCTGGGATAATGGTGTGGATGTGAGCCATGACCAGCCTTTCAAAGCATTTGATGGCTACAGACGTGAGTGCTATGGGTATGTAGTCATTTAGACAGGTTACCTTAGTGTTCTTGCGCACAGGGACAATGGTGGTCTGCTTGAAACATGTTGGTATTACAAACTCAGACAGGAAGAGGTTGAACATGTCAGTGAAGACACTTGCCAGCTGTGCTTGCCAGCTGTGCTTGAGGCGCGTTTGCGTTTGAGTGCTTCGGCTGTTCCAATCAGCCCCAGATGAACATGAATGGTCCGGTTGGAATGCTATTCGATCTGTATGATTATAACATCCTGAAGATTGATTCTACACTTAGTTTGACCAGTTTCGTCGACCTGTAATATGTAATTTGGAAGTTTTGATGCAAAGTTATCCTGGACCAGAAGTCATTTTTTGGGCATTTGAGCTGAAGTGGTTGAAAGTGCTACTTGGACACTAGAATTGAACATTATGAAACAAAACGATTTATTGTTGAACTAGGACTCCTTGCACTACATTCTGATGGAAGATCATCAAAGGTAAGGGAATATTTATGTTGTAATTTTGTATTTCTGTTGACTCCAACATAGCAGAGAAATATTGTTACGTCTGAGCGCCGTCTCAGATTATTGCAATGTTAGGCTTTTTCCGTAACATAAAAAAAAAATGTGACAGCGGTTGCATTAAGAACCAGTGTATCTTTTTAATTATATGTAGAACATGTAACTTTAGTCAAAGTTTATGATGAGCATTTCTGTCATCTGGCGTAGCTTTCTATAATTCCTCCGGACATTTTGGAGAATTTTCTGAACATGGCGTCAATGTAAACCGAGATTTATGGGTATAAAATGCATATTATCGAACAAAACATAAATGTACTGTGTAACATGTCATATGACTGTCATCTGATGAAGATTTTCAAGAGGTTAATGTGTGGAGGTTAAATATTTCTAAGAACATTTTTGCATTCCCTGCACCACCGTTTCAGCTGAACGGGGGGGGGTGGAGTTCCTGTAGGGGAACCCATAGCCTTAAGAAGTTTTTAATGGCATTGTTCAGCCACGACTCGGTGAAACATAAGATATTACAGTTTTTAATGTTCCGTTGGTAGGAAATACGTGCTTTCAGTTTGTCCCATTTATTTTCCAGCGATTGAATGTTAGCTAGCAGAACGGAGGGCAAAGGCAGATTAGCCACTCGTCGCCTGATCCTCACAAGGAACCCTGATCTCTTACCACTAAATCTCAGTTTCCTTCCCCAACGAATGATGGGGATGAGGGCCTGTTCGGGATTTTGGAGTATATCCTTCCCATCCGACTCATTAAAGAAAAACTCTAAGTCCATTTCGAGGTGAGTAATCACTGTTCTGATGTCCAGAAGCTTATTTCGGTTATAAGAGATGGTAGCAGCAACACCATGTAGCAGCAAAAGAAGTTACGAACAATGCAAAGGAACAAACAAAATAGCATGGTTGGTTAAGAGCCAATAAAACAGCAGCCATCACCTCAGGCGCCATCTTCCCTGATCACATATATCTTTCTATGCGTGGGAATACTTTGGAACTGATTTACTCATTTAAAATCACTAGGAGCTGATTTGCTGGCGGTTTCTTCACAGATAATTAATGCGTGATGAATTGCCCCCAAAAATTCAATGCATGCTCTCAGAGAAAAATAAACTGTAACTAACATATGTTTCTTTTTTACAAAACAGGAGGAAAAATACAATTTTAATGTATTTTTTTTAGCAGCTAAGGGACTTTCATCAAATCCCTGTATGCCATGTTAACAGCATCAGCTATTAATGCTTTTTTTTATGTCCAACAATAATTTTCTGGTGTTTTCAGAAAACTTGGGGGGCAAAATAAAATCACCCATGGGCCTCCAGATAGGTAACCCAGGTGTATAGCCTGTGAGGTGTCACAGAGTGGGGATGCCTGTGGCCAGTCACACAGCCATTACTCTCTCCTTCCACTCACTAATTGGGCTTTGTAGCTTCTCCTTCCTTCACCCCTTTTTAGAGGGGCTAAAAAACAGCCTGGGATGAACTGAGAGCATTTATCTGACTTAATGACTCCACAGGGACCTGAAACAGGTTTACAGATCATCTCTCCATCCCCTCTCTCCTATCAGAGTGAAGGAGTAGGTATGAGAAGCAGATTGTTAGAAGATGTTCTGTTACATGGGTTATACTGGTACCCTGGCTGCTCCAGCATAGAGACACAGTGGTGTGAAATCAGCACCATGTCGATTGTATTTCAGCCATGATGTCCTTGCTGATGAAATTGTTGGGTTTGAGTGGCTACTCAGGGAGGTTTGCTGCTCTAGACTGTGAAGAAGGCTATGTGTGTGCATGTGTGTCTTGGGAGAGACACACAGTTCTAGCCACTCTCCTCTCATATGAAGGGTCTGAGCTGTGGGATCTCTCTCACTCGAGGGCTCTCTCGCCTGTTATTGGAGGCTCTCCGAATCAGAGAGGCAGACAGGCACTCGATGTGTGAGTGTGTGTGTGTGCGCGCATATGTGTGTGTGTGTGTTTGTGTTGTGTGTGTGTGTGTGCGTGTGTGCGTGCGTGCGATCGTGCGTGAGTGTGTGTGTGTGTGTGTGTGCGTGTGTGCGCACGTGCGTGTGTGTGTGTGCGTGTGTGTGTGTGCGTGTGTGTGTGTGTGTGTGTGCGAGCGTGCGTGAGTGTGTGTGTGCGTGTGTGTGTGTGTGTGTGTGTGCGTGTGTGCGCGCGCGTGTGTGTGCGTGTGTGTGTGTGCATGTGTATGGAATGTTTTTTTTGTCTTTCTGTTTATTACTAGGTGTGTGCAGAGGTGATTAAATTGACAGTATTTGCAGAAATGTTCTACATACAGTGAAGTCGGAAGTTTACATACACTTAGGTTCAGTCATACACTTAGGTTCAGACATCGAGTCATTAAAACTCGTTTTTCAACCACTTCACAAATTTCTTGTTAGCAAACCATAGTTTTGGAAAGTCAGTTTGGACATCTAATTTTTCCAACAATTGTTTACAGACAGATTATTTCATGTTTATCATAATTCCAGTGGGTCAGAAGTTTACATACACTAAGTTGAATGTGCCATTAAACAGCTTGGAAAATTCCAGAAAATGATGTCATGGCTTTAGAAGCTTCTGATAGGCTAAATGACATCATTTGAGTCAATTGGAGGTGTACCTGTAGATGTATTTCAAGGCCTACCTTCAAACTCAGTGCCTCTTTGCTTGACATCATGGGAAAATAAAAGAAATCAGCCAAGTCCTCAGAAAGAAAATTCCACAAG
>NC_056439.1:39724792-39734792 GCF_018296145.1 Oncorhynchus tshawytscha | reverse complement strand
CTAGTACTGAAAGCATAAACTACAGCTAGCTAGCTCCACAGTGCATAAAATGTGGTGAGTAGTTGACTCAAAGAGAGAGAAAGACAATAGTTCAAATTAATTTCTTCAGAAATGAAGGAGCAACAAGAGAGAGCTAGCTATATTTCGTTGTATTTTTTAAAAACTTTCACTTACTTAGCTAGCGAATGCAGCTAGCTAGTTTAGCCTACTAAAACACCCAGCTCAAACAGAGAGGGATGCTAAGTTAGCTTGCTGGCTATAGCTATCCAACACTGGAACTCTTCCAAGTCAAGCTAAACTTGTAGTTTTATTAATTAAATTGCCACCAGGGGCCGCCAGTGTAACTGCTAAACTGCTTGCTGCTGACTGTACACTATACTTTGTGATCATGGCATTAGTTCTTGTGGCTATGTTGACTGTGACATTAATATGGTGACAACGATGTAGGCTGTGTGTAGCAGTTCAATTGTATGATATGAAGGTTTGGCTTGGAAAGTATTTTTTGCCTGGTCACAGACAGCTGATGTGTTGTACACTGAAGTCCACAAGTGAAGGGAAAAGGTGAGAGGAGGCGAGCGCATAGATGCAAGAAGGAATTATCCAACGATCACAGGAATCGTGCTGTTTGTATGTGGCTATAATGAAAGTGAACTGTGTTTGCGTGTGGTCACAGGTACATTCATTCCACCGATTCGGCTGAAAAATGTTTCTTAAACGGAAGCAAAGGGAATGAAATGGGGATAAACATACTTGAATTTGTCCAATAGAAACTCGCATTTGCAACTGTTGGACTAATGATTACACCCTAGATCAGTTACATATATGCACCTACATTTTATTTTATTCACAGGCCACCCCTCATGATGGGTATAGGGAAAATGTTAGTATCATGTAGTAGCCTCAACCTATCGTTGTTACATTGAGCTGGGTTAATGGAATATGAATGACAGTCATCCAATATGCTGTAATAGAAATAAGGCCATGCTACCAATTTTTTTTTTATCGTCCTCCTTCATCTTAAACGGCACCTACCGCCTCTAATCTGGTGGTCATGCTTCCAAGACAACTGGGCACTCTGAAAAAAAAACTAGGTCAAATCATGACGTTAGTGATCCTCAGGTGGGAAAGTCAGAGCTCTATAAGTTTCTGACTTGGAATTTCGAGTTGGATGACCATTCAAATTGATTTTCCAGTCGGATATCGCTTTTTTCCTAGTTGTCTTCAACGCACTGAAGTCAGAGATTTCCAAGTTCCCAGTTGTTTTGAACGCGGCATTAGTCTCAGGGGAGGTAGATTACAGCAGAAGGTCAGCCTCTCACTGTCCCTGCTCTCTCCTTTCCTCTGGTGAGACTGACCAGAGAGAGAGGACACCGTCTTCCACCTGATGACCAAACTCGAGTTGCACCTCATCTGCCTCATGCACAAATTCATGTTGTTCATAGAGAAAGTGAAATATTCCTCAATATTAAAATAGACACGACGAGCTGCTAATAATAATTGGACTGTCGATACACATGGCTACTCAGTCATTGCAGCTGCAGCGCTAGTGGAAGTAGGGTGAAGGGCATTTTATGTTTTGTAATAGTGTTAAACAGTGCTGAATAAAAACTTAAACATGAACTCACTCATAGAAACAGCAGCTCTTCGCTGTATTCTTTGACAGACTGGCTCTGGTCATGGTTTTTTAAATTATGAAATCTCATGTAGGCTCCTATCAAACTTTGCTGTGGCCAGGGTCGTGGAAGCTGTAGGCACAGTGATTTGAGTTATCCGATTGGCCAGCGCAGTAGGCGCACTCGATTTAGCCACAGAGCTACCTGTCCGCTGCGTAGGCGGAGTTTGTCTTTTCAGACAAATGAAATGGTCCAAAATGGGAACACTTTGCCTGCCAGGTGTGCAGGGCTTCTGAATCAAGTGCACCTACCGCCTACAGCACAACACGAATAAAAAGTGCAAGCCTTTATCTTTGGATTTTTCTACAGAAATGTGTGGTTATCGTCTAGAAATGTCTTAAAGATTGACCAGTCGAACTCAATCAACTGGTAGGTGACCACTGGCATACATGTATACATAAAAGTATGACAACCACAAGCTAGTTACAGTAGCATACTGTACATGTATACATAAACATATTCATAGGAAAGTCACAGCCTTAATCTGAAATGGGGGGATTCTACCAAGCCATAATTAGTAGAAGCCCAAAGCTTCCAGTTATGCAAGGCAGCAGCCCACTCCTTGTCCGAATGGGGAAATGGGATTAGTTCACAATGATCCTGGTATTTTTAGAACAAAGGAGAAGAAATAGAACACAGGCATGTATTTTAAAGAGGAGAGAGAGAGATCCTTCCATTTTGAGTGCCTGTTTATAAGGAGATTTATGGAGAGCTTATACAATATAAAATATGATTAGCATATCCCACTGTAAATATGCAAATGACAAAGGGATGAGAAATATAAATAAATAAATAAATATTTGTGCTTTAACCTGTCCATCAAACAGAGCTGTGAAAATGACCATGGTAGGCTATCGGAATTTGTTTCAATAAAGGATATTCCAATTTTATTTTTTGGAAAATCATTAGTGAAAAGTGGAGAAAATGGTTAATCCACAACTGAAATAGGACTAAAGGGAGACCGTTTTACCTTCGATGTCTTGCATATTTGCCGCTGACGTGTCCACTCCCATCACAGCCTTGTGTAGGACAGCTGAGAAGACACAAAAACACCCACTGAGTATGCAGACAACTCACTGTTCTCCACCCTTCTCTTTTTCCATCACTGAGTATGCACCCAACTCACCGTTCTCCACCCTTCTCTTTTTCCATCACTGAGTATGCACACAACTCACCCTTCTCCACCCTTCTCTTTTTCCATCACTGAGTATGCACCCAACTCACCGTTCTCCACCCTTCTCTTTTTCCATCACTGAGTATGCACACAACTCACCCTTCTCCACCCTTCTCTTTTTCCATCACTGAGTATGCACCCAACTCACCGTTCTCCACCCTTCTCTTTTTCCATCACTGAGTATGCACACAACTCACTGTTCTCCACCCTTCTCTTTTTCCATCACTGAGTATGCACACAACTCACTGTTCTCCACCCTTCTCTTTTTCCATCACTGAGCATGCACCCAACTCACTGTTGTCCACTCTTCTCTTTTTCCATCACTGAGCATGCACCCAACTCACTGTTCTCCACCCTTCTCTTTTTCCATCACTGAGCATGCACCCAACTCACTTTGTCCACTCTTCTCTTTTTCCATCACTGATGCATGTTCTCCACCCTTCTCTTTTCCATCACTGAGTATGCCAACTCACTGTTGTCCACTCACCTTCTCTTTTTCCATCACTGAGTATGCACACAACTCACTGTTCTCCACCCTTCTCTTTTTCCATCACTGAGTATGCACCCAACTCACTGTTCTCCACCCTTCTCTTTTTCCATCACTGAGCATGCACCCAACTCACTGTTGTCCACCCTTCTCTTTTTCCATCACTGAGCATGCACCCAACTCACTGTTGTCCACCCTTCTCTTTTTCCATCACTGAGCATGCACCCAACTCACTGTTCTCCACCCTTCTCTTTTTCCATCACTGAGTATGCACCCAACTCACTGTTGTCCACCCTTCTCTTTTTCCATCACTGAGCATGCACCCAACTCACTGTTGTCCACTCTTCTCTTTTTCCATCACTGAGCATGCACCCAACTCACTGTTCTCCACCCTTCTCTTTTTCCATCACTGAGTATGCACACAACTCACCATTCTCCACCCTTCTCTTTTTCCATCACTGAGTATGCACCCAACTCACTGTTATCCACTCTTCTCTTTTTCCATCTATCGATCTACACATATTCAGTTCAATTTCTGTTTTCTACTTCACACTTGGATTTTATTGGATTTTGCTCCCCTTTGCAATTGTATCATCTCTCTAAACTTTACTATAGAAACAATGCACTCCTATTTTACTCCAACACTACACGTACAGTAGAGCCCTCTTATGGTACTTCACACTTCAGTCTGGTCTTACTGCTCCACCTACAGATGTAGGATCTTCATTTGAGCCAGTTTGCTACAGCAGGAACATAATCCAGCAGCAACAGGAAATGTGAATTAATATGTGGATTATAATTTATGGAATTATTTTCTAGGGCAAATCAAGATGGACATTTTAAAATGGAAATTACAAAGTTTAGAAGCCTTAATTCACTACAAGTGTGCATTTCCTGCTGGGCAGCATGGGAGAAAACCCTTTACAATATCACAGTGGCATATCTGCCCAGACCAGCAAGACCCACCACGCAAAATCAAACGTATTTGTCCTGACGACTATCAGCTCTCTGAGGAGCGACACCATCGAGCAGCATTATTGGCATTATGGATGCTTCGGCCTGGAGATAGGCTGACCATCGATCTGCTGATTAATTGATATCTTCAGGCAGCGGTGGAGAAAGCAGATAGGGAGATGGAGCCCATGGAGAGAGAGAGAGAGAGAGAGAGAGAGAGAGAGAGAGAGAGAGAGAGAAGAAGAAGAGATGGAGATAAAAAAGAAAGAAAGAAAGAGAGAGAGAGGTATAGATGGGGTAGCCACACTATCTGTGGATATCTGAAAGAGCTATACTGTAGGTGGCCAGGTGGCATATTCTTTATTGATATAGGTGGGCCCAAAATGTTATCTCTGAAGAAACCTTCTCCTAGCCTGTGAAGGACAAAATAATATCCAAGGATAAAAGTACGTAGAGGACATCTGAGAGTACCATATCAAAAACATGGGTATAGGCCTATATACTGTACACTCTTAGAAAAAGGGTTCCAAACAATGATTCTGATGTCCCCATAGGATAACCATTTTTGGATCCAGGTAGTACCCTTTTGGGTTCCATTTATAACCCTATGTGGAATGGGTTCTTTCTGGAACCAAAAAGGGTTCTTCAAAAGGTTCTCCTATCGGGACAGCCAAAGAATCCTTTAAGGTTAAAGATAGCACAGTTGTTCTAAGAGTGTGTGCTGTATATATGATATTATGAATATGATGCTGTTCTGAAATTCTCATCTTAAAAAAGTATATTTGAACCAGGTTTAAACGGCCAAATACAAGACAACTCTTAGTGGATAACTGAACACCAAAGTAGGGTTGTCCATTGATACAGGGAGATACAGGGAGATCCAGGGAGATACAGGGAGATACAGGGAGATTCAGGGAGATACAGGGAAATACAGGGAGATACAGGGATATACAGGGAGATTCAGGGAGATTCAGGGAGATACAGGGAGTTTCATGGAGATACAGGGAGATTCAGGGAGATTCAGGGAGATACAGGGAGATTCAGGGAGATACAGGGAGATACAGGGAGATACAGGGAGATTCAGGGAGATACAGGGAGATTCAGGGAGATACAGGGCGATACAGGGAGATACAGGGAGATTCAGGGAGATACAGGGAGATTCAGGGAGATTCAGGGAGATTCAGGGAGATACAGGGAGATTCAGGGAGATTCAGGGATCCATCAATTGGTTTCATGGTGTAGCACATGTTATTTAATCAACTTAGCAGGGAGTGGGACAACACGCTGCAAGGGTCAATTCAGGATCATCTTACAGCCACTGTATTGACAGGATTTAACATTTGAACAGCCAGGATAAAGATTGCAGTTATAGTGGTTCTAAATAAGTTAGATTTGCTCATTATTTACTGTTGATAGCGTTTGTCAGAATAGATAGAAAAATAGAGAGAAATTAGATACGAGACAGAAAAGAGGAGAGATAGAGAAAGAGTCATTATGACAGAGACGTGAGTGACACGGGAGTGACTAAGGGAGTGACTAAGGGAGTGACACGGGAGTGACTAAGGGAGTGACACGGGAGTGACTAAGGGAGTGACATGGGAGTGACTAAGGGAGAAAGAAAGAGATGAGAAGAAAAGAGAGAGGAAGCAGAAGCAAGAGGCATGCTGAGTAAATGGCATCGCTCCTGTCTGAAGAGGTGATTTTAGTGCTCATCTCTCACTACACACTGAGAGCCTGGGAGTGCTCCACATCCATTATCACCCCTAGTGGCCTTCCATCTCTCAGCCTCTCCCCCGCTCCCTCTCTCTCTCTCTCTCTCTCTCTCTCTCTCTTTCCCTCCCTATCTCTCCCTCTTTCACTCACACACAAGGGGGAAGCCGGAAAGGCAGGTGAACAGAAATACTGACCTGAACAGCTCTGGTATCGCTGGTTCCACAGGCACTGAAAAATACAGGCAGAGAGAGGGATGGGAGAGAGGGATGGGAGAGAGGGATGGGGAGAGAGGGATCGGCAGAGAGAGAGGAGAGAGGGATGGGAGGGAGGGATAGGCAGAGAGAGGGGAGAGAGGGATGGGAGAGAGGGATCGGCATAGAGAGAGAGGAGAGAGGGAATGGAGAGAGGGATGGGAGAGAGGGATGGGCAGAGAGAGAGGGGTGAGAGAGGGGAGAGAGGGATGGTCGAGAGAGGGAGAGAGAGGAGAGAGGGAATGGAGAGAGGGATAGGAGAGAGGGATGGGCAGAGAGAGAGGGGAGAGAGAGGGGAGAGAGGGATGGTCGAGAGAGGGATGGGAGAGAGGGATGGGAGAGAGGGATGGCAGAGAGAGGGCAGAGATGGAGATGGGAGAGAGGGATCGGCAGAGAGAAAGGGGAGAGAGGGATGGGAGAGAGAGAGATGGGAGAGAGAGAGGGGAGAGAGGGATAAGCAGAGAGAAGGGAGAGAGAGAGATGGGAGAGAGGGATCAGCAGAGAGAAAGGGGAGAGAGGGATGGAAGAGAGGGATAAGCAGAGAGAGGGGAGAGAGGGATGGAAGAGAGGGATAAGCAGAGAGAGGGGAGAGAGGGATGGAAGAGAGGGATAAGCAGAGAGAGGGGAGAGAGGGATGGAAGAGAGGGATAAGCAGAGAGAGGGAGAGAGGGATGGAAGAGAGGGATAAGCAGAGAGAGGGGAAGAGAGGGATAAGCAGAGAGAGGGGAGAGAGGGAAGAGAGAAAGGGATCGGCAGAGAGAAAGGGGAGAGAGAGATGGGAGAGAGGGATAGGCAGAGAGAGGGGAGAGAGAGGGATGGGGGAGAGAGAGGAGAGAGAGAGGGGAGAGAGGGATGGAAGAGAGGGATAAGCAGAGAGAGGGGAGAGAGAGGGATGGGGGAGAAAGAGGAGAGAGAGAGGGGAGAGAGATGGGAGAGAGGTATGGGGAGAAAATAAAGAGAGTGAGGGGAAGCGAAAGGAAAAGAGTGATCACTATATCATCATATCATAATTCAATGTAGGCAGGCACAATAACATGATATATTAGGCTGGATAGACTGCCTGGCTAATGTCTGGTATTGGAGGGCTGGTGAGGTGAGAGACAGTGGGAGGAGAAGAGCTGAGTACTGAGAAGTATAGTTTGGAATGTGTGATAAGAGAGCTGTGTGTGTGTGTGTGTGTGTGTGTGTGTGTGTGTGTGTGTGTGTGTGTGTGTATGTGTATGTGTGTGTGTGTGTGTGTGTGTGTATGTGTGTGTGTGTGTATGTGTGTGTGTGTGTGTGTGTGTGTGTGTGTGTGTGTGTGTGTGTGTGTGTGTGTGTGTGTGTGTGTGTGTGTGTGTGTGTGTGTGTGTGTGTGTGTGTGTGTGTGTGTGTGTGTGTGTGTGTGTGTGTGTATGTGTGTGTGTGTGTGTTGGGGTAAGGTCCCCCTGAGTAGCACCCTCAGTGAGTTGAGGAGAGTGCAGACGCACCTCGGATACCTTTGGATCGTGTTCGATGGCGCTTCTCATCTGCATCCACCTCCATCTGCAAAGGAGATACAAACAGACAGTCAGAGATAGAAGCACTACCAGGTGCCAAGAGAAGACTGGCTTTGTGGGCCTGGCTCCTGGGTTTGTCTGTCTGTCACTCTCTCTTATGAACACACACACAACGATTCATCGAGAGAGTAATTGCCTGATGTCAAACCTTTACTGTTTTAGACACTGTGAAATGACATTTACTTTGCCAGGTGCTAATGTCACCCAAACGTTTGCTACATGGTGCTTTGGAAGATGTATGCAAATGTACTGGGAATAGAAATGCATAATTGCATTGGTTCTTCTTCTGGTCCATATTTGTGTATGGATTATGATATTCCATCGCTCCCCAACACAGTCACACTTCTCCATTAAAGTGCACCTGTACTACTCTCTGCATAAAGGTGTCATCTTAGCTTTATGCCACTTGGCACATTGCTCAAACAAAGTGAAATGAATACAGCCAGGTCACCTGTGATACAAGTCAGTATTCGACGTCCATCCATGGCTGAGGACGTCAGGAGATGATGTGGAAACCGGCCACTAGGGGCAACTGTTACCTTCAAATAGGTTTGGGTTTTGCCAGGGCGTTGGGGATGGTAGATGGGTGTAAGCATCTGCCTCTGTCCCTGATTAGCCAGACATCTGATTCCAAAGGTTGCAATTTCAAATCGAGCGATAGAAAGTTGTTTTTGAGATTTTTGTTTTAAGCCTATCCCAAACCTGAACCCTTATCTTAATCATTCAGGGTTAATAACAAACTTAAGATTTTTGGGGGTTAATGCCTAAACTTAAGATTTCGGGGGTTAATGCCTAAACTTAAGATTTCGGGGGTTAATGCCTAAACTTAAGATTTCGGGGGTTAATGCCTAAACTTCAGATTTTGGGGGTTAATGCCTAAACTTCAGATTTTGGGGGTTAATGCCTAAACTTAAGATTTTGGGGGTTAATGCCTAAACTTAAGATTTTGGGGGTTAATGCCTAAATTTAAGATTTCGGGGGTTAATCCCTAAATTTAAGATTTCGGGGGTTAATGCCTAAACTTAAGATCTCAGGGGTTAATCCCTAAATTTAAGATTTTCGGGGGTAAATCCCTAAACTTAAGATTTCGGGGGTTAATGTCTAAACTTAACCTTAAGCGCTTTGATATTTGACGTTTGCAACAACTTCGGAATTTGACCTTTGAGAAATATGGATGAATGTCTAGTTCTGACGTGAGACTGTGAGAGCTGGTTGTACGAGACAGACATCACATTACTCACATTCACACTCCACACTCGCTCTCACACTAGAGCCATCATTTTACAGTACAGGTAATTAGATCCCAACCAATCAGAGGTGCATTCATTGTTGATGAGTTGAAAGAGGGGAACATTCTGTTATTTCAAGATCTTACTAAATATTCATGCTTGCTGAGTTTTGCACTATCAGAGAATAGCCATGTTTGGATGTGTCTTTTATTCCAAATGATTTATTACATTGCCACTTAAGCCTTCAGTCCTAATGGTGGAAGCCTTGGTGTTTTTTTATGGACCCCATAAATGTTTCAAATGGGGAAAAATAAAATGATCAAAGTCAAGGATACAGTACCTAGTAAATCTGATTAGTGTGGCAAACGGCGGGGTGTTTTAGGAGGGGTAGGAGTGGGAGTGGAAATGATATTTCTGTGGAGCGGCACAGGGGTTTCCATGATAATACGAGGAAATCCTACCTCAGGAAAAATATATAGAAAAAGAAACCAACAAGTTATCAATCCAGTAAGTGCTGTGGGTGGCCCAACCCCCCACACTACATTCACAGGGTGACATTTGGCTCATGAGAAGAGTCAGAGACAGAGACAGACAGAGAGACAGAGACAGAGACAGAGACAGACAGACAGAGACAGAGACAGAGACAGAGACAGAGACAGACAGACAGACAGACAGACAGACAGACAGACAGACAGACAGACAGACAGACAGACAGACAGACAGACAGACAGACAGACAGACAGACAGACAGACAGACAGACAGACAGACAGACAGACAGACAGACAGACAGACAGACAGACAGACAGACAGACAGACAGACAGACAGACAGACAGACAGACAGACAGACAGAGACAGAGACAGACAGAGCAAACAAGCAAATATAAGGGACAATGAATGAACTGTGTGACAGAAACTTGCTGAGACTCTATGGCCAGACTCAACATGATAATGCTGAGCTTTTCACTGGTGTTTTTCAACA
>NC_056439.1:39574792-39719792 GCF_018296145.1 Oncorhynchus tshawytscha | reverse complement strand
ACTGAAATCTGGACACTGACTGTAGGTCTATAACCTCTCACATAGTCTGAATATTAACTTCTGCAGAATTAACATTTTGCAGAAAATGTAGAGGCAACATTTTGACTCAGGAACAGGAGTGGAGAAATTTGATTTCTTTCAGCATCTTGAGAGAATGCAAATGCACAGGTAGATACTGTCTGTAGAGGTGCTATCTTCATCAGCATAATAAAAGCTGATAGTATTTCAAACACATAAAATATGCATCCAAGCCGAACTGAAATCTTATCAGAAACATGTTGGGTCTTCTTCACAGTTTTCTACTTCCTTACAGCTGGTCAAACTGATGTCAATAATCTTCCCGTTTTTTTTGTTGGATGGGGGGTTATTGTACTTTCTCCCTGGTCCCTAACGTCTTTGTTCAGTGAAAGAAACAGAGATGACAGAGAAAACTTTACCGATTTTTATCAGGTAAGTTGACTGAGAAAACATTCTCATTTACAGTAACAACCTGGGGAATAGTTACAGGGGAGAGGAGGAATGAACCAAATGTAAGCTAGGGATGATTAGGTGACTATATGAGGGATAGATTGTGAATTTAGCCAGGACACCAGGTTTCACACCCTTAAAATAAGTGCCATGGGATCTGAAAGTCAGGACCACAGAAAGTGACCACAGAAAGTCAGGACACCTGCTTAACATCCCATCTGAAAGACAGCACCCTACACAGGGCAATGTCCCCAATCACTACCCTGGGGAACTGGGATATATATATATATTTTTAGACCTGAGGAAAGAGTGCCTCCTACTGAACCTCCAACACCACTTCCAGCAGCATCTGGTCTCCCATCCAGGACCAACCCTGCTTAGCTTCAGAAGCAAGCAAGCAGTGAGACGCAGGATGGCATGCCACTGGCTAACAGAGCAACTTCAACTAGATTGAAGCATTCATTCTATCGATTTATGCCATTCTGTTGAGCAAGGGTTTATTAGTCTTCCAGGGCAACATATACATGATAGAAGAGAAACTGAATGTATTAAATTATAGACAAGTTGATTAACAAATAGCCTACCAACATTTGTGATATCATAAGCAGAAACATATTTAAATCAGCCAGGAAAATGTATTTTTTAAATAGTTCTGCTATCTCTGACTGTAGCCTACAGAACATTTTTTATTTTAGCAAGTTAGGGTGATAATTACTTTATCACATATAGTTGGGTTATTAGAAATTGTGGGTGAAAAAAAGCTGACCCGCGCACCACTAGTAGGCATGCTAATTATATGAGAGTACAGGAGATAGCAGAGGAAGTCTTAATGGTGCAGCAGTAGAGTGTGTGGGAAAAATGAAGCCCCAGACAGGGAGCATGCCATGTTGCTTATAATCAGACCCGCACACACGGAAACACACACACACACGGAAACACACACACACACGGAAACAGACACACATACAGACACACACGAACACACAGATACAGTAACACTCAACACCGAGTCACACTCAATACAAAAGTCCCTAATAGCCAGTCACAGCCAGAGCCACTGCCACAGGCATTACCACATCTCTACCAGGAAGCTCATAATGGCCAACTGCCCAATCACTACGCAATACAATATGCTGCTGGGAATACTGCTAGGGAGATAAGAGCGTCAGGGTGTGTTTTCATGTGGTAGTTTTCCACAGCTTTCCTTTGAACCACAGGGGGTTCTCATTCTGTGTTTCCTGCTCTCTCTTCATCTCTCGTCCTCTATATTCCTCTCTCTCTCACTAACTCTCGCTCGCTCTCTGTCTCTCTCTGTCTCTCTCTCTCTGCCTGCCTTTGTAGTTGGAGTAATAATAACAACAACCCGAAAGCATATGCCCAAAAGACTTCTCTCTGGTTCCCTGGGAAGGGGACATCTACTGAGTTCAGTTTCCGTTTCAGAGTTATACCCCTCTCCTATAAAAACAAGTTGAGATCCCTTCTCTCCCAAACCTTTACTTTTTCCTCAACCCAGTCTCTCCTCTCTCTACCACCTCTCTCTCCACTCTTCTCCCTCGCTCTGCCCTCTTCCCCCTCTCTCTCCCTTCTACTCCCTCTCTACACCCCCACCCCTGTCCCCCTGTCCCCCAGTCCTCTAACCAGACACTGAGTGCCGCTGGCCCTGCCCTCTGATTGATCTGATTATGGACCCGATTTGGGACAGAGGATGAAATCAAAGCCCTGACATGTCCCATTGTAGCTTCCCACATTCCAATGGCAGCCATCCCTCTCTGGGGCTGATTGTGTGTGTGTGTGTGTGTGTGTGTGTGTGTGTGTGTGTGTGTGTGTGTGTGTGTGTGTGTGTGTGTGTGTGTGTGTGTGTGTGTGTGTGTGTGTGTGTGTGTGTGTGTTTTATTATTCTGTTCACACAGCAGAGCTGGCATTCAATGTGGTTAGTGAGTGGGCTGCTCTTTCAGCACCAAGGACAGTGACAGAGTGAGCTCAGCAAGGTTTTAGCAGCACCATCTATAGCTGTCACACACACACATACACACTTTTATGAGATAGTGATGGTGTGTTTGTGTAATTTCTAATATTTCATAATCCATAGAGGTTGGAGGAGGGTAGGGTTTGCTCTTTTCCCAGGTTCTATTTATCTGAGCCAGCGTATATGGCCTGTAAATAGCAGCTTTATATCACCTGATATGTGATACATGTGAAACCCACTTCATAACAGAGAAAGGCTCAGGGACACTGCACATGCATACATACATACACGTTACACACACACACACACACACGTGCCTAAAATAGCCGGCAGATCCCTCTGGTTTTATAACAGTATCAGATTGACTGGGGCTGCCTGACCTGCAGAATGTGTGCACGGCGACAGGGTTCAATGGAATAGACAGAAGCAAGAATGTGGGAGAAAGCCAAGGGAAGACAGGGGAGTTAGGGGGAGACAATAAGAGACTAGGGAAAGACAGAGAGAGAACACAGACATTATGGTGGTAGGAGAGGCTTGTGAAGACAGAGAGAGGGAACCAGAGATGGTAGGGGAAAGACAGGGAGAGGGAACCAGGGATGGTAGGGGATAGACAGAGAGAGGGAACCAGGGATGGTGGGGCATAGACAGGGAGAGGGAACCAGGGATGGTAGGGGATAGACAGAGAGAGGGAACCAGGGATGTTAGGGGATAGACAGGGAGAGGGAACCAGGGATGGTAGGGGATAGACAGAGAGAGGGAACCAGGGATGGTAGGGGATAGACAGAGAGAGGGAACCAGATATGGTAGGGGATAGACAGGGAGAGGGAACCAGGGATGGTGGGGCATAGACAGGGATAGGGAACCAGATATGGAAAGAGGATAGACAGGGAGAAGGAATCAGGGATGTTAGGGGATAGTCAGAGAGAGGGAACCAGGGATGTTAGGGGATAGACAGGGAGAGGGAACCAGGGATGTTAGGGGATAGACAGGGAGAGGGAACCAGGGATGGTAGGGGATAGACAGAGAGAGGGAACCAGATATGGTAGGGGATAGACAGGGAGAGGGAACCAGGGATGTTAGGGGATAGACAGGGAGATGGAACCAGGGATGGTAGGGGATAGACAGAGAGAGGGAACCAGGGATGGTAGGGGATAGACAGAGAGAGGGAACCAGATATGGTAGGGGATAGACAGGGAGAGGGAACCAGGGATGGTGGGGCATAGACAGGGATAGGGAACCAGATATGGAAAGAGGATAGACAGGGAGAAGGAACCAGATATGGTAGGGGATAGACAGAGAGAGGGAACCAGGGATGGTAGGGGATAGACAGAGAGAGGGAACCAGGGATGGTGGGGCATAGACAGGGAGAGGGAACCAGGGATGGTAGGGGATAGACAGAGAGAGGGAACCAGAGATGGAAAGGGGATAGACAGGGAGAGGGAACCAGGGATGGTAGGGGATAGACAGGGATAGGGAACCAGATATGGAAAGAGGATAGACAGGGAGAAGGAATCAGGGATGTTAGGGGATAGTCAGGGAGAGGGAACCAGGGATGGTAGGGGATAGACAGGGAGAAGGAATCAGGGATGTTAGGGGATAGTCAGGGAGAGGGAACCAGGGATGGTAGTGGATAGACAGGGAGAGGGAACCAGGGATGGTAGGGGATAGACAGAGAGAGGGAACCAGGGATGGTGGGGGATAGCCAGGGCGAGGGAACCAGGGATGGTAGGGGATAGACAGGGAGAGCAAACCAAATCTGATTCTAACCCAGACATTGTTGCCTCTGCAGCTGCCAAGGTGAGGGGAGGTGGCTGGGGTAATGTTTTCATATTCCTTTGCCTAAAAAATAGATATTTTGTCTCTCCTCAAACAAACAGCCCAGACAAACTCTCACCCCCTTTTTGGGTCAAAGACTTGAGAGGTTGATGTTGACCGTTGGTGTGAAGCAACAGCAGTCTCACTTTCAGACCCACTCAAACACATATATACACAAACTAACAAACACACACACATATACACAAACTAACAAACACACACATATACACAAACTAACAAACACACACACACACACACATATACAGAAACTAACAAACACACACACACATATACACAAACTAACAAACACACACACATATACACAAACTAACAAACACACACACACACACATATACACAAACTAACAAACACACACACATATACACAAACTAACAAACACACACACACACATATACACAAACTAACAAACACACACACAGACATATACACAAACTAACAAACACACACACATATACACAAACTAACAAACACACACACAAGCACGCACGCACACACACACACACACACACACACACACACGCACACACACCGTAAAGCAGAGCCCCTTGGGAGGCTGGGAGGTAATATCATCCACTGCCACGGTACTGTAATTACCCACAGTAATCACCAGTACAATGAAAGCTGGGTAGAACACTCAGGTGAGAGATGGCAGACGGCAATCAGCCCAACGGAGAGGGAAGAGGGGGGGTGGAGTGGATGGAGGGTAGGGTAGGGAGGGTTGGCAGTGAGGGAGAGCATATAGCATGAGGAGAGGGAGGGGAGGTAGAAAGAGCAGAGGGAGAGAGGGAGGGGGAGGGAGGGTTGGCAGTGAGGGAGAGCATATAGCATGAGGAGAGGGAGGGGAGGTAGAAAGAGCAGAGGGAGAGAGGGAGGGGAGGGAGGGAGGGTTGGCAGTGAGGGAGAGCATATAGCATGAGGAGAGGGAGGGGAGGTAGAAAGAGCAGAGGGAGAGAGGGAGGGGAGGGAGGGTTGGCAGTGAGGGAGAGCATATAGCATGAGGAGAGGGAGGGGAGGTAGAAAGAGCAGAGGGAGAGAGGGAGGGGAGGGAGGGTTGGCAGTGAGGGAGAGCATATAGCATGAGGAGAGGGAGGGGAGGTAGAAAGAGCAGAGGGAGAGAGGGAGGGGAGGGAGGGTTGGCAGTGAGGGAGAGCATATAGCATGAGGAGAGGGAGGGGAGGTAGAAAGAGCAGAGGGAGAGAGGGAGGGGAGGGAGGGTTGGCAGTGAGGGAGAGCATATAGCATGAGGAGAGGGAGGGGAGGTAGAAAGAGCAGAGGGAGAGAGGGAGGGGGAGGGAGGGTTGGCAGTGAGGGAGAGCATATAGCATGAGGAGAGGGAGGGGAGGTAGAAAGAGCAGAGGGAGAGAGGGAGGGGAGGGAGGGTTGGCAGTGAGGGAGAGCATATAGCATGAGGAGAGGGAGGGGAGGTAGAAAGAGCAGAGGGAGAGAGGGAGGGGGGGAGGGAGGGGGCCATTTTCCATCAAACGAGAGCACCAGGGTCTTAATTACCAGTCGAGTCTTTGGCCCTGCGTTTGTCTCCCCGCTCAGCCAATCTGAAAGATGTGTGTGTGTTTGTATGTGTGTGTGTGTGTGTGTGTGTGTGTGTGTGTGTGTGTGTGTGTGTGTGTGTGTGTGTGTGTGTGTGTGTGTGTGTGTGTTGGTCCCAGCGTCTCTCTCTCTCCCTGCTCAGCACTCCTGAAAGGCCCATTATCACACCATGCAGGCTCCAATCAGCTCTGCACTGACTGTGAACATGGTAGACACAGCGCAGTGGGGGCGCCGCACACACACACACACACACACACACACACACACACACACACACACACACACACACACACACACACACACACACACACACACACACACACACACACACACACACACACACACACAACAATACATGGAGGAAGAGAGTGATGAGGAAAAGAGGGAGGGAAAGTGGAAGGTAGCAAGGGAAAGAGATAGTGGGAGGTAGGTAAAGGTAGAGAAAAAAGATGAATGTGATGCTAAGGCTGATGTGAGAGAGGTTGGGCGCAGAGAGAGGAGAAAGGCAGAGGCAATGTATGTCTTTTACAGTATTCACAACAGCCAGAGCAGCACAAGGTCAGACAGGGAGACAGACTTGCAAGTTCTCACATTATTACAGGAATACTCTACACCAGGGTTCCCCAACTGGCAGCCCGCGGACCGAATTTGGCCGCAGGAGATTTTATTTGGTTGCCAAGATTTCTGAGTAAAAAATATAAACGCAGCATGTAAAGTGTTGGTCCCAAGTTTCATGAGCTGAAATAAAAGATCCCAGATAATTTCCATACGCAGAAATAGCTGATTTCTCTCAAATGTTGTGCACACATTTGTTTACATCACTGTTAGTGAGCATTTGTCCTTTGCCAAGATATTTCATCCACCTGACAGGTGTGGTATTTCAAGAAGCTGATTAAACAGCATGATAATTACACAGGTGCATCTTGTGCAGAGCAATAAAATACCACTCTAAAATGTGCCATTTTGTCAAAAAACACAATGCCACAGATGCCTCAAGTTTGGAGGGAGCATGCATTTGGCATGCTGGCAGCAGGAATGTCCACCAGAGCTGTTGCCAGATCATTCAATGTTAATTTCTCCACCATAAGCCTCATCCAAACTAATTTGAGAATTTAGCAGTACGTCTTCTCAACCGCAGACCATGTGTATGGTTTCGTGTGGGTGAGCGGTTTGCTGATATAAACGTTGTGAACAGTGCCCCATGGTAGCTGTGGGGTTATGGTATAGGCAGGCAAAAGCTACGGACAAGAAACACAATTGCATTTTATCGATGGCAATTTGAATGAACAGAGATACTGTGACAACATCCTGAGGCCCATTGTCGTGCCATTCATCCACCGCCATCACCTCATGTTTCAGCATGATAATGCAATGCACCATGACACAAGGATCTGGACACAATTCCTGGAAGCTGAAAATGCAGAATATTTTAAGTCCAATGGTCACTTTACCATATAGTCTCTTTTTAATCCGATGTCTAGAATTTCACCTAGGTTGGCGCAAGAAATACTGTTAAAAAATCAATTGCTAATGACCATGTGGTTCTCGGTAACGGCCGGGCGGCTCATGACAAAAGGCGGAGAGTATGTTGTGTACTTCCAATTAAGTTAATTCGTGAATTTTCATTGTGATTGGTGTGATAACGGCTTAGGGAGATTTTAATTTAACATTGAGCTTCAACCAATACCTATATATTGTTTGGTCTATCATCTTATATGCATGTTACAAAAATGCAACATGAAACAATTTCAAAGATTCATGTGTTACTGTGTGTCTGATTCATATGTTACTGTGTGTCTGATTCATATGTTACTGTGTGTCTGATTCATATGTTACTGTGTGTCTGATTCATATGTTACTGTGTGTCTGATTCATATGTTACTGTGTGTCTGATTCATATGTTACTGTGTGTCTGATTCATATGTTACTGTGTGTCTGATTCATGTATTACTGTGTGTCTGATTCATATGTTACTGTGTGTCTGATTCATTACTGTGTGTCTGATTCATATGTTACTGTGTGTCTGATTCATATGTTACTGTGTGTCTGATTCATATGTTACTGTGTGTCTGATTCATATGTTACTGTGTGTCTGATTCATGTATTACTGTGTGTCTGATTCATGTGTTACTGTGTGTCTGATTCATGTATTACTGTGTGTCTGATTCATGTATTACTGTGTGTCTGATTCATGTATGTTACTGTGTGTCTGATTCATATGTTACTGTGTGTCTGATTCATATGTTACTGTGTGTCTGATTCATATGTTACTGTGTGTCTGATTCATATGTTACTGTGTGTCTGATTCATATGTTACTGTGTGTCTGATTCATGTATTACTGTGTGTCTGATTCATGTATTACTGTGTGTCTGATTCATGTGTTACTGTGTGTCTGATTCATATGTTACTGTGTGTCTGATTCATGTATTACTGTGTGTCTGATTCATGTATTACTGTGTGTCTGATTCATATGTTACTGTGTGTCTGATTCATATGTTACTGTGTGTCTGATTCATATGTTACTGTGTGTCTGATTACTGTGTGTCTGTGTTACTGTGTGTCTGATTCATGTATTACTGTGTGTCTGATTCATGTGTTATGTCTGATTCATATGTTACTGTGTGTCTGATTCATATGTTACTGTGTGTCTGATTCATATGTTACTGTGTGTCTGATTCATATGTTACTGTGTGTCTGATTCATATGTTACTGTGTGTCTGTATGTTACTGTGTGTCTGATTCATGTATTACTGTGTGTCTGATTCATGTATTACTGTGTGTCTGATTCATGTATTACTGTGTGTCTGATTCATATGTTACTGTGTGTCTGTATTACTGTGTGTCTGATTCATGTTACTGTGTGTTATTCTGTGTGTCTGATTCTGATTATGTTACTGTGTGTCTGATTCATGTGTTACTGTGTGTCTGATTCATATGTTACTGTGTGTCTGATTCATATGTTACTGTGTGTCTGATTCATATGTTACTGTGTGTCTGATTCATATGTTACTGTGTGTCTGATTCATGTATTACTGTGTGTCTGATTCATGTATTACTGTGTGTCTGATTCATATGTTACTGTGTGTCTGATTCATATGTTACTGTGTGTCTGATTCATGTATTACTGTGTGTCTGATTCATATGTTACTGTGTGTCTGATTCATATGTTACTGTGTGTCTGATTCATATGTTACTGTGTGTCTGATTCATGTATTACTGTGTGTCTGATTCATATGTTACTGTGTGTCTGATTCATATGTTACTGTGTGTCTGATTCATATGTTACTGTGTGTCTGATTCATATGTGTGTGTCTGATTCATATGTTACTGTGTGTCTGATTCATATGTTACTGTGTGTCTGATTCATATGTTACTGTGTGTCTGATTCATGTATTACTGTGTGTCTGATTCATGTATTACTGTGTGTCTGATTCATGTATTACTGTGTGTCTGATTCATATGTTACTGTGTGTCTGATTCATATGTTACTGTGTGTCTGATTCATATGTTACTGTGTGTCTGATTCATATGTTACTGTGTGTCTGATTCTGTGTGTCTGATTCATATGTTACTGTGTGTCTGATTCATATGTTACTGTGTGTCTGATTCATATGTTACTGTGTGTCTGATTCATATGTTACTGTGTGTCTGATTCATGTATTACTGTGTGTCTGATTCATATGTTACTGTGTGTCTGATTCATATGTTATGTTACTGTGTGTCTGATTCATGTATTACTGTGTGTCTGATTCATGTATTACTGTGTGTCTGATTCATGTATTACTGTGTGTCTGATTCATATGTTACTGTGTGTCTGATTCTGATTCATATGTTACTGTGTCTGTATGTTCTGATTCATTATGTTACTGTGTGTCTGATTCATATGTTACTGTGTGTCTGATTCATATGTTACTGTGTGTCTGATTCATGTATTACTGTGTGTCTGATTCATGTATTACTGTGTGTCTGATTCATGTGTTACTGTGTGTCTGATTCATATGTTACTGTGTGTCTGATTCATATGTTACTGTGTGTCTGATTCATGTGTTACTGTGTGTCTGATTCATATTACTGTGTGTCTGATTCATGTATTACTGTGTGTGTGTCTGATTCATGTGTTACTGTGTGTCTGATTCATATGTTACTGTGTGTCTGTCTGATTCTGATATGTTACTGTGTGTCTGATTCATGTGTTACTGTGTGTCTGATTCTGTTACTGTGTGTCTGATTCATGTGTGTCTGATTCATTACTGTGTGTCTGATTCATGTGTTACTGTGTGTCTGATTCATGTGTTACTGTGTGTCTGATTCATGTATTACTGTGTGTCTGATTCATGTGTTACTGTGTGTCTGATTCATATGTTACTGTGTGTCTGATTCATATGTTACTGTGTGTCTGATTCATATGTTACTGTGTGTCTGATTCATGTGTTACTGTGTGTCTGATTCATATGTTACTGTGTGTCTGATTCATATGTTACTGTGTGTCTGATTCATATGTTACTGTGTGTCTGATTCATATGTTACTGTGTGTCTGATTCATATGTTACTGTGTGTCTGATTCATATGTTACTGTGTGTCTGATTCATATGTTACTGTGTGTCTGATTCATATGTTACTGTGTGTCTGATTCATGTATTACTGTGTGTCTGATTCATATGTTACTGTGTGTCTGATTCATATGTTACTGTGTGTGTCTGTTATGTCTGATTCATGTTACTGTGTGTCTGATTCATATGTTACTGTGTGTCTGATTCATATGTTACTGTGTGTCTGATTCATATGTTACTGTGTGTCTGATTCATGTATTACTGTGTGTCTGATTCATGTATTACTGTGTGTCTGATTCATGTGTTACTGTGTGTCTGATTCATATGTTACTGTGTGTCTGATTCATATGTTACTGTGTGTCTGATTCATATGTTACTGTGTGTCTGATTCATATGTTACTGTGTGTCTGATTCATGTATTACTGTGTGTCTGATTCATGTGTTACTGTGTGTCTGATTCATATGTTACTGTGTGTCTGATTCATATGTTACTGTGTGTCTGATTCATGTGTTACTGTGTGTCTGATTCATATGTTACTGTGTGTCTGATTCATATGTTACTGTGTGTCTGATTCATATGTTACTGTGTGTCTGATTCATGTGTTACTGTGTGTCTGATTCATATGTTACTGTGTGTCTGATTCATGTATTACTGTGTGTCTGATTCATGTGTTACTGTGCGTCTGATTCATGTGTTACTGTGTGTCTGATTCATATGTTACTGTGTGTCTGATTCATGTGTTACTGTGTGTCTGATTCATATGTTACTGTGTGTCTGATTTATGTGTTACTGTGTGTCTGATTCAGGTGTTACTGGGTCTGATTTATGTGTTACTGTGTGTCTGATTCAGGTGTTACTGGGTCTGATTTATGTGTTACTGTTTGTCTGTGTTTGTCAATATGTCTGTCCCTTGCATTCCGCTGGGACTGTTTTGTAGGACATTACTGGCCATCCTTTTCAATTTTTGACATGATATAGGCACATCAAATGGAGAAACCTTTGTGTAATTGTTGATGGTGACATTTTCTAGCATTTGGCATTTGTCACTTAGTCCTGCTCTTTATTCAAATCCGACCCCCCTGCTGTGGTTGCAGGGACAGCTCTGTGTGTAGTATCTGCAAAAAAACTATCTGAAACATGGGCAACATGAAAATATGCTTTTGCAAACACTGTGTATGTGCGTGTGTGTGTGTCTCTCTGATGTGTGTGTGCATGTGTACGTGCATGTATGCGTGCATTCATGCATAGTTATGTGTTTGACTTTCTGATTAATCCCAGTCTGCAGAGACATTGAGGAGCTCTACTGTTCTCAGTCTCTCTTCTCTGTATCTTCTCTGCTGTGCAGTGAGGAGTCAGTCTGCTACTACTACTGCTGCTGCAACTGCTACTGCTGCTACCACTGCCGCTACTATAGCTGCTGCTACTGCTGCTACTACTGCTGCTACTGCTGCAACTGCTACTACTACTACTACTGCTGCTACTACTACTACTATTACAGCTGCAACTGCTACTGCTGCTACTGCTGCTACTACAGCTGCTGCTATAGCTGGTGCTACTGCTGGTGCTACTGCTGGTGCTACTGCTGCTACTACAGCTGCTGCTACTGCTGCTACTATAGCTGCTGCTACTGCTGGTGCTACTGCTGTACTGGTATTGGGCATCTCTCAGAATATCAATGATGCTGTCTACAGATAGATAAATGGGGCTGACACGTGCCTCTCTGCCCTGCAGGTGTACCCCAGGATGATAGCCCTCGCTCAGGTACACACGCACACACACGCACACATACACACACACAGCTCTCTAATCAGGAGAGGGGGTAGACCCACTCCAGTCTGTCATTACTGGCACTGCAACAATGTTTTCTTGAGAATGGAAAATATAATCAAAATAAAATAGTACCATGCAACCCTTGCTAATAGGATTCATACCTCATAATGATGAGGAAGGCAAGTTGGATAGACGTGAAAGGCTTGCTTTCAGGGCCGTAGCTACATATGAGTCCAGACCTCGATAATTTATTCAAATTAATAAGAAAAAAAAAAAAAAGATATATATATATATATATATATATATATATATATATATATATAAACATACAGTGGGGAGAACAAGTATTTGATACACTGCCGATTTTACAGGTTTTCCTACTTACAAAGCATGTAGAGGTCTGTCATTTTTATCATAGGTACACTTCAACTGTGAGAGAAGGAATCTAAAACAAAAATCCAACTCAACTGTTGAATTGTAGAATACACAAGGTGCAATTTCGAAAGATGGTTGTGCATCAGTAGTTTTCCTGGTGTAACACACTATATACAGAAAAGTATGTGGACACCCTTTAAATGATTGAATTCGGCTATTTCAGCCACACCATTGCTGACAGGCGTATAAAACCTGAGCACACAGCCATGCAATCTCCATAGACAAACATTGGCAGTAGAATGTCCTTACTGAAGAGCTCAGTGACTTTCAACATGTCACCGTCGTAGGATGTCACCTTTTCAACAAGTCAGTTCGTCATATTTCTGCCCTGCTAGAGCTTCCCCGGTCAACTGTAAGTGCTGTTATTGTGAAGTGAAAATGTCTAGGAGAAACAACAGCTCAGCCGCGAAGTGGTAGACCACACAAGCTCACAGAACGGGACCGTCGAGTGCTGAAGCACATAAGCGCAGAAATATTGTCCCTTAGATCCAGTGAAGGGAATTCTTAATGCTACATTCTAGACATTTATGTACGTCCAACGTTATGGCAACAGTTTGGGGAAGGTCCTTTCCTGTTTCATCATGATAATTCCCCCATGCACAAAGTGATGTCCATACAGAAATGTTTTCTCGAGATCAGTGTGGAAGAACTTGATTGGCCTGCACAGAGCCCTGACCTCAACCCAATCAAACACCTTTGGGATGAATTGGAATGCCAGGCCTAATCAGCTAACATCAGTGCCCGACCTAACTAATGCTCCTGTGGCTGAATGGAAGCAAGTCCCCGCAGCAATGTTCCAACCTCTAGTGGAAAGTCTTCCCAAAAGAGTGGAGGCTGTTATAGCAGCAAAGGGGGGACCAACTCCATATTACTGCCCATGATTTTAGAATGAGACTTTCAACAAGCAGGTGTCCACATACAACAAGCAGGTGTCCACATACTTTTGGTGATGAGGTGTATGTCACTCATTCACTCAATTAGCTCATGCCAGTGAATTTTTTTTCGATTGGCTAATGAATCTAGTTAGTCTAGAAAGCTATCTAAACGTGTAGTAATCGTGGACGAATTACCGAGAGGGCATTGCAGGGGACGTAACCAGGTGCCCTGACCTCCAGTGGGCCCCCATTGATTTTGCTGGTAACGCTCACTCAGATTTCTTAACATGGCAGAAGTCAGGTTAAAATGTGTAGATTTGCAAGAAATTAGCTTTTAAACTGCAAAAAAACCTTTCTCGGCTAAGAGAACCCTATGTACGTCTTAAATTTTAGTCTTTAACCCCGGTGCTGAGTTAATGTGAGTTAATATATGGCGGCTAATTGTATAGCTAATAGGCTATGTGTTTGTAGATCGACTGAGGTGAATGAAGCTACAGCATCAAATGTGATAATGACTGGGGTCATTTTTGCTTGTTTTTGCTGTTCTCCTAATAGCATTTTAAGTAAATTGTATAGAAATGCAGTAAATGACCTTGAACATTCTCATAGAGAAATTTGAATGAAAGTCATTCTTTTGAATATCTGTGGGAATATCTTCCGAGAAGTCAAACCCATTCAAGCCTATTGTTCTCCCATTACTAAGGATTTCCCCTATTATGAAAGCGTAATATTACCAAAGGACTTCACACAGCCAAGGTGTTCAAATGTCAGTTGCTGATAAAGCTTGATAACCCAAGTGAACAGAGTTGATAAGTACTAAGTATCTGTACTTAAAAAAAGATGGCCACTACCTAATGGCGTCACAAAAAGGGAGTTTTACCAGTTTTAGCTGTGTGGCACAATGCCTTTGCTGCCATTTAGTGAATAAGTTAGGGAGAGTATCGACAGCACCAGTCTTCAGCTGACAACAGGCCAAACCACACACTCCAAACCATAGAGATTCAAAGGCTTAATTGCGCATACCACATGTATCACTATTCATGTGAGACATTTTGCCAAGTCTCTCAGAATTTTAAATTGTATATATTTTTTTAAACTAGGAAAGTCAGTTAAGGACAAATTCTTATTTACAGTGGCAGCCTAGGAACAGTGGGTTAACTGCCTTGTTCAGGGGCAGAATGACAGATTTTCACCAGCTCAGGGATTCGATCTAGCAACTTTTTGGTTAGTGCCGCCCCTTCATAAAGCATTGCATGCATATCATCACATTTACGTAGTGGCATAGAACAACAGAGTAGAGACACTTACAGAAGTTGCACACATGGATAAGATCCTAGTAGCCTAGGAACACATTTATGAACACATTTCATGCAAGTCCTTTTACATGGCTGGAGACATTGGCATAATATTTTTATTCTGCACAAATGATAAAAATGACAGGCTACTTTGACACTGACAAACTGAGAATCTGAGATCAATAAAAATGAGCATGTCTTGAATCTATCAATAGCCTAGGCCTAGGTGTATGGAGATACACATACTGTATCGTAGGCTATAATACGAGGAGGAAATTATAGTCTGAAGAATACTTTCCAGTGATGGCCAATGTGTTCGTGCCAAAAGACTAGTAGCCTACAACATACGTTTTAGAGTCTTCTCTTTTCAGCAGGACCCATTTGCTTTCCAACTTTTCCTGCGATTGTATTTTAATATTGCGAAAGGCCTGTTTTGTCTGCATGCTGTTCACTGACAGATGTTCCACCAGGTCCTGACTATAGGCTATGCCTTGTTTTGGGCTACACCCAATCCATAGCTAGGCAATTTTTTAAAAAAGCTATTGATTGCCTGTGGCTAAATTACAGGCCTTCTCATGGTTTAGTAGGCTATTCTGAATAATAAAATTGGTTTCTGAACTGGAAGAAGCAAATTTATAACTTTGGCAAATGTATTTACATTTATCAGGGGTGTTGTAGTTCCTCCAAAACACAGCTATGATTCTATAAGGAAATAAATGATGAAGTGCAAGGCAGGAGAGATGAGAGTTCCAGCCTCATGTCCACCAGAGCAGAGAGGCAGAGAGATCATATGAAGTAAATCTCATTCCATTTCTGTGAGAGTCGTGCTTCTCACAGAGCCATGGCCACACATTGGTCTCAAACATACGTTACAAGGTTACGCAAACCTTAAGCCAGATCCGGCTCAACCCAAGTCAACTCTTAGAATATCAGGCCCAGGCTGAAAATCCAATTTTTCACATTACGTTTTTTAGGGGGCAGGAGAATTAAGGAAGAAGCAACTTTGATCGCTTTTATTACATTTTTACATGACAAAAGAAATGAAAATAATTTTTCATGCCATGAGAGGTACCGGACCCGGCCAAATAGGTTCCCGGAACGAAATAGTCCAAAACGGAGAGCTGCCCAGATCCTCTCCTTGCAGGACACGGCCGAATAGGTTCCCGGAACTAATTAGTCCAAAACGGAGAGCTGCCCGAATCCTCTCCTTGCAGGACACGGCCGAATAGAACTAATTAGTCCAAAACGGAGAGCTGCCCAGATCCTCTCCTTGCAGGACACGGCCGAATAGGTTCCCGGAACTAATTAGTCCAAAACGGAGAGCTGCCCGAATCCTCTCCTTGCAGGACCTGGTCAAATAGGTTCCCGGAACTAATTAGTCCAAAACGGAGAGCTGCCCGGATCCTCTCCTTGCAGGACCCGGTCAAATAGGTTCCCGGAACTAAATAGTCCAAAACGGAGAGCTGCCCAGATCCTCTCCTTGCAGGACCCGGTCAAATAGGTTCCCGGAACTAAATAGTCCAAAACGGAGAGCTGCCCAGATCCTCTCCTTGCAGGACCCGGTCAAATAGGTTCCCGGAACTAATTAGTCCAAAACGGAGAGCTGCCCGGATCCTCTCCTTGCAGGATCTGGCTCAAATTAAGATGAGTGACCTCCATTTCTAACACTTTGGCAAAGCCAAGACAAATAGTGAAGAACTGCAAATGATAATAATTAGAATTTCTCTACATATACCAAACATTAAACCCACAACAGAAATGGAAGCAAAAATAAAAAAGATGACTCTGCAACTACTAAGAGCGTGAAACTCGGAGGCAGATGGCCCCTCCCCACCTCAGCCCTGTACTGCTCTCAACACCTGTTGGGAAAATAGAAAGATTTGCATTTTTGGACAAGCTTCAGAAGACTTGTTATATCGATGTCCTGCTGAGATTTAGCTGTTAAATCGAGGTTATGATTTTCTGAGAAGGTGAAATGTTTCTGTGAATGGGTATCAATTGGAAGACAGTGCCTTCAGATAGTCATACCCCTTAGCTTAATCCACATTTTGTTGTGTTACAGCCTGAATTCAGAATGGATAAAACCATCTATACACAATACCACATAATGACAAAGTGAAAACGTTATTATTTTACAAATTCTTCAAGCCGAGTCAAATTGGTTGTTGATCATTGCTAGGCAACCATTTGCAGGTCTAGTCATAGATTTTCAAGTAGATTTAAGTAGATTTAAGTCAAAACTGTAACTCGGCCACTCAGGAACATTCGCTGCCTTCTTGGTAAGCAACTTCATTTAGATTTGGCCTTATAATTTAGGTTATTGTCCTGCTGAAAGATGAATTCATTTCCCAGTGTCTGGTGGAAAGCAGACTGAACCAGGTTTTCCTTTAGGTTTTTTGTCTGTACTTAGCTCCACACCTTTTATTTTTATCCTGAAAAACTCCCCAGTTCTTAACGAGCCCAAGTATATCCATAAATGATGCAGCGACACCCCCTCCCCATCTACCAATAGCTGCCCTGGTCTTTGTGGTTGAATCTGTGTTTGAAATTCACTGCAATTCACTGCTCGAATGAGGGGCCTTACAGATAATTGTATTTATGGGTACAAAAAGTAGGTTGCCATTCAAAAACCATGTTAAACACTATTATTGCACACAGAGTGGACTTATTATCTGACTTCCTAACCACATTTTTAGTCCTGAACTTATTAAGGCTTGCCATATCAAAGTGGTTGAAAACTTATTGACTCAAGACATGTCCGCTTTTCATTTCATTCTATTTTCATTCTAAAAACATAATTCTACTTTGACATTATGGGGTATTGTATTTAAAGGCCAGCATTTTAAATTCAGGCTGTAACACAACTAAATGTGGAAAAAGTCAAGGGGTGTGAACACTTTCTGAGGTCTTTGTGTATAGTGGATACGTGAATAGTAGTGCCTCTGCACACAGTGCATTCTTCTGAACAAGTATGTGTGTGTGTGTGTGTGTGTCATAGGGAGTGTTGCTGCATGGCACAAAGCTGCTCCAACAGTCCATCTGTCGAGTTCCTGCAGATTCCACAGTCCACCTGAGCCCACTCCACTACCCCAAATGTACACGCATACACAAACACACACACACACACACACACACCAAGTCACACATGGGTGTCATATGCTAACCTTGCCTAACCTCCAATTAATAGGAACCTCACAAACATTTGCTGTGTATAAGCATAAGTAAACTCTTTTCACTCAAATCACATCCCAATTAAATAGTATCATACAACTGCAGAAAACCATGTTTCGAGAAGCAAGTACATTTTGACATTTGTGTAGCTGTTGTCCAATCTCTATTTGTCATGCCGACCAATAAGCTAAAGTGTTGGAGGTTGTAGCGTGGTTGTGTAAAGTGACGACAGCCATCTATTTTTCAGAGCAGCCCTCTCCCTGACCTCCTTTAGTGTCAACAGTATCTGTCTGCTCAGTAAACAGTACCCTATCACATGTCCTTCTCCCCCAAAAAGCCTGGAGTACACTAAGCCCCACGTGGCTGAGCTGTGGCAGATTGTCCTTCAAATGTTTGTTTCTGGCTGGGTGTGGAGGGGCGAGTAGGGGAGGGGTGAGAGGGAGCTAGGGGAGGGGTGAAAGAGGTAGGGGAGGGGTGAGAGGGAGCTAGGGGAGGGGTGAAAGAGGTAGGGGAGGGGTGAGAGGAAGCTAGGGGAGGGGTGAAAGAGGTAGGGGAGGGGTGAGAGGGAGCTAGGGGAGGGGTGAAAGAGGTAGGGGAGGGGTGAGAGGGAGCTAGGGGAGGGGTGAAAGAGCTAGGGGAGGGGTGAGAGGGAGCTAGGGGGGAGGGGTGAAAGAGGTAGGGGAGGGGTGAGAGGGAGCTAGGGGAGGGGTGAAAGAGGTAGGGGAGGGGTGAGAGGGAGCTAGGGGAGGGGTGAAAGAGGTAGGGGAGGGGTGAGAGGGAGCTAGGGGAGGGGTGAAAGGGGTAGGGGAGGGGTGAGAGGGAGCTAGGGGAGGGGTGAAAGAGGTAGGGGAGGGGTGAGAGGGAGCTAGGGAGGGGTGAAAGAGGTAGGGGAGGGGTGAGAGGGAGCTAGGGGAGGGGTGTTTCCCCCATCTATCTCCGTCTCCATACTCTGTCCTACACTTTTTACTCTCATCGCTGCTCTGCCCTTCTTTTTCACCAATTTTGGTACTTTTTCTATATTCTGCTCCCTCACTCTTCTCTCCTCTGACTGTTCTTCTCTCTCTCATTCTCTCTCTCCCTCCCCCTGTCTTCCCCTTCTCTCTATTGCTGTCTCTATCGCTGTCTCGTCTCTCTCTCTCTCTCTCCCCTCTCTCCCTTCTCTCCCCTCTCTTCCCCTTCTCTCTATTGCTGTCTCATCTCTCTCTCCCCCTTCTATCTATCTATCTATCTATCTATCTATCTATCTATCTATCTATCTATCTATCTATCTATCTATCTATCTATCTATCTATCTATCTATCTATCTATCTATCTATCTATCTATCTATCTATCTATCTATCTATCTATCTATCTATCTATCTATCTATCTATCTATCTATCTATCTATCTATCTATCTATCTATCTATCTATCTATCTATCTATCTATCTATCTATCTATCTATCTATCTATCTATCTATCTATCTATCTATCTATCTATCTATCTATCTATCTATCTATCTATCTATCTATCTATCTCTATCTATCTATCTATCTATCTATCTATCTATCTATCTATCTATCTATCTATCTCTCTCTCTCTCTCTCGCTCTCTCTCTCGCTCTCTCTCTCTCTCGCTCTCTCGTTGGGGGAGAGGCAGAGGAGAGGCAGAGCTCTAGCTTGCTCCCTAAGGAGTCTCATCTACCAGGCTGAGCCACAGATCAACAGCCAGCCAGTCATGTTCAGCCCCCCTCCCCTGCCCCCCCTCTCAAATGGCTTTATTGGCATGGGAAACGTATGTTTACATTGCCAAAGCAAGTGAAATAGATCAACCAAAGTGAAATAAACAGTAAACATTACACTCACAACAGTCCAAAGGAAAAGAGACATTTCAAATGTCATATTATGTCTACATACAGTGTTGTGCAAAAATAGAAAATAAATATGAGTTGTATTGACAATGGTGTTTGTCTTCACTGGTTGACTTCTTGTGGCAACAGGTCACAAATTGCTGCTGTGATGGCACACTGTGGTATTTCATCCAATAGATATGGGAGTTGATCAAAATTTTTGGGCAGTGTTTGTCTTTTTCTAGGTCTGCCTAATCTTTAAGAGTCTGTACATAGTCAAAGATTTCCTTAATTTTGGGTGAGTCACTGTGGTAAGGTACTCTGCAACGGTCTACTCTCTGTTTATGGCCAAAAAGCATTCCAATTTGCTCCGTTTATTTTGTATATTTTTTTTCCAACACACCACCTCCTCTACTCCTCTACTCCCCACCTCCTTACCTCCCTACCTCCTCTCCTCTACTCTACTCCCCACCTCCTCACCTCCTCTACTCCTCTACTCCCCACCTCCTTACCTCCCTACCTCCTCTCCTCTACTCTACTCCCCACCTCCTCACCTCCTCTACTCCTCTACTCCCCACCTCCTTACCTCCCTACCTCCTCTCATCTACTCTACTCCCCACCTCCTCACCTACTCTACTCCTCTACTCCCCACCTCCTCACCTCCCTACCTCCTCTACTCTACTCCCCACCTCCCTACCTCCTCTACTCTACTCCCCACCTCCCTACCTCCTCTACTCCCCACCTCCCTACCTCCTCTACTCTATTCCCCACCGCCCTACCTCCTCTACTCTACTCCTCACCTCCCTACCTCCTCTACTCTACTCCCCACCTCCTCACCTCCTCTACTCCTCTACTCCTCACCTCCTCACCTCCCTACCTCCTCTACCCTACTCCCCACCTCCCTACCTCCTCTACTCTACTCCCCACCTCCCTACCTCCCTACCTCCTCTACTCTACTCCCCACCTCCCTACCTCCTCTACTCCTCTACTCCTCACCTCCCTACCTCCTTTACTCCTCACCTCCTCACCTCCCTACCTCCCTCTACTCTACCTCCCCACCTCCCTACCTCCTCTACTCTACTCCCCACCTCCCTACCTCCTCTACTCTACTCCCCACCTCCCTACCTCCTCTCTCCTCTACTCCTCACCTCCCTACCTCCTCTACTCCTCACCTCCTCACCTCCCTACCTCCTCTACTCCTCACCTCCCCACCTCCCTACCTCCTCTACTCTACTCCCCACCTCCCTACCTCCTCTACTCTACTCCCCACCTCCCTACCTCCTCTACTCTACTCCTCACCTCCCTACCTCCTCTACTCTACTCCCCACCTCCCTACCTCCTCTACTCTACTCCTCACCTCCCTACCTCCTCTACTCCTCTACTCCTCACCTCCCTACCTCCTCTACTCTACTCCCCACCTCCTCACCTCCCTGCCTCCTCTACTCTACTCCTCACCTCCTCTACTCCCCACCTCCTCACCTCCCCACCTAATTTTCTCTCCACCTCCTCTACTCCTCTACACACCACCTCCTCTACTCCACTACATCATCATAGTTGTTGTCATCATTCACTATAGATCCCCTCACTGCTTGCCTTCTTCTTCCTCTTCTACTTCTTCTTCTTCTTCTTCTGTCTCTCATTTAGCTGGCTTCCTGTCCTAGTTTCTACTCTCATCCATGGCTCCCTCCCTGACTAGCTGGCTTGTGGATATATTCCACAGACGAGTTTTAACCTCTTTGCTCCTCTTTTCTCTCCTATCTTTTCTGGTTCAGTCACAGAGCGTGGCTGCACTCGACAAAACAATGCTGGGCTAGCGTGGCGAGGCGGTCAATAACGTCTCTAATTGCAGCAGAACAAAAGACTGCTGTATTCCTTACAGAGAGAGAGGGGGGGGAGAACAGGGAGAGAGAGAGGAGAGCAGGGAGAGAGAGAAAGAAAATATAGAACATGTGTGGTGGGAATCTCTGAAATGAGACATAGAAGCTTGTTATTCTTTTCATAATGGGAGTGAGGCTTCAACCTGCTTCTTTGCCCACAGGTGGAAAGGGAGGAGAGGGAGAAGGGCAGACTATACCTCCAAAGCGCACATCAGACAGCTAGCTCTTACTGCTATTCCTGCCTTCCCATGGGCATGTGGACCAAGCCTCAGACAAGCAAAACCAAGATGATACTTTTCTGTTGCCTATAAGCTAAGCCATGGCTTGGATGCAGTTCGGAGAATGATGTCTTCTATTTTAGAATAACAAATCTTGAAATGGTGATCATGATGTTCAGGCTCCTTTCTCCAGTTCATAGCAGGGTTTTCTATCATTACACCTCCTAGTGTGTTTACTGGCTGCTGCTCCTCCCACATCAGGAGCTGGATCAAACCATATCCTCTGTTTCCTCTGTTAATCCCTTTATCTCCCTTCTGAGGATTCAGAGGAACGTACTGTACAGCCTTTAGAATACAGGGATGGAGATAGAGATGGGGAGCTCTGCTCTTTTAATGGCAAACCCACTCCATGTCTCTGTTGCCAGTAAAGATGTTATCTTGCAGGGCGGTCCAGCCCCCAAAGTGACTTATCACTGTATGAAATAATTTCCTTTGTGTTGTCTTAGGAATGCTTCATTATCTCTTCAACCCCATTCTGTCACACGTCTGGGAAGCAGAGATTCTGTTGTCTTTACATCCTGTTGGTGTGATATCTGATTGGATGTTAACTTTACACTACTCTATTGGTTAACAACTCCGAATTTGAATCCTAACATGGTCAAAAGGTTATAAAAGGGGCATGGTCTTTCAGACTATGACTATCTCTCCCTCTGTGATCTTGCCTAGTATAATGCTTTGTAACTTAAGCTTTGAATCCATACATTTTACAACGTTAATTAAACACACTTGCATTTAGAATTCCATTCTCAGACCTTTCTTGACCATCCAATTCCTATAACTCAACTGTAGTCTCTTGCATATTGCTAGATACTCTTTCTGGAGTCAGATGAATGGCATAGTGTTATTATGGGTTGCATGTGAAGTATATACAGTGACTTCAGAAACTTTTTCCACATTTTGTTGTGTTGTAACCTGAATTTAAAATTGATTACATTTATATTTTGTGTCACTGATCTACCCACCATAACATCAAAAGTGGAATTATTTTTGTTAGACATTTATACTAATTAATAAAAAATGAAAAGCTGAATTGTCTTAAGTCAATAAATATTCAACCCCGTTGTTATGGCGAGGGTAAACAACTTCAGGAATATACATTTGCTTGACAAGTCAGATGATAAGTTGCATGGACTGCCATGATTTTGAATGACTATCTCATCTCTGTATCCCACACATTTATGTTTCTTCATTTGAGGACAATGGTGACTTTAAAACAGTTACAGAGTTTAATGGCTGTGACAGGAGAACACTGAGGATGGATCAACAACATTGTAGTTACTACACAATACTAACCTAATTGACAGAGTGAAAAGAAGGAAGCCTGTACAGAATAAAAAATATTCCAAAACATCCATCCTTTTTGGCAATAAGGCACTAAAGTAATGGGGTCAAAAATGTGGCAAAGAAATGTACTTTCTGTCCTGAATACAAAACATTATGTTTGGGGCAAATCCAACACGAAACATTACTGAGTACCACTCACCATATATTCAAGCGGAGGTGGTTTCATAATGTTATGTGTATGCTTGTCATCGGCAAGGACTGGGGAGTTTATTAGGATAAAAGGAAATGGAATAGAGCTAAGCACAGGCAAAATCGGGTTCAGTCTGCTTTCCAACAGACACTGGGAGATGAATTCACCTTTTAGCAGGACAATAACCTAAAACACAAGGCCAAATATACACTGGAGTTACTTACAACGATGACATTAAATGTTCCTGAGTGGCCTAGTTGTAGTTTAGACTTAAATCGGCTTGAAAATATATGGCAAGACTTGAAAATGGCTGTCTAGCAATGATCAACAACCAACTTGACAGCTTGAAGAATTTAAAAAAGAATAATGGGCAAATATTGTACAATCCAGGTTTGCAAAGCACTTAGAGACGTACCCAGAAAGACACAGCTGTAATCACTGCCAAAGGTGATTCTAACATGTATTGACTCAGGGGTTGAATACTTATCTTATCAAAATACAGTATGTTACTGTTTTATTTAACATGAATAAAATGAATACATACATCATGTTTTTTCCACTATGACATTAGAGTATTTTGTGTAGATTGTTGACAAAAAAAATGTAAATTAAATCCATTTTAATCCAAATTTGTAGCACAACAAAATGTGTAAAAAGTCAAGTGGTATGAATACTTTCTGAAGGCACTGTACCATACATATAAGATAAATAATACTTTGCTTCAATCTGTCACTCTTTGTTTCTCTCTCTCATTCTGTTTGCATATCTCTCTCTTCCTTCCTCTTTCTCTATCCTCCCCCATCACTCAAAACGCAGAAGAGGCCGCTGTGCTGTGTTGTGCTAAAAAGTGTGCCAGCGGAACCCTCTGTTGTGTGTGCAGTGCGAGCCGCGTCTGTTTTTGGCGAAAACGAATAATACTGCCTCCCCTGTAGCTCTGCCGCTCTCCTCCACACAGTCTCTCATCTGAAACAGCAGCAGGGCAGCCAGAGATGAAAGAGACTGATGCCACACAGCCAGGAAAGAGTTCATCATCTCCCACTACACAGCTGTGCCCTGGAAGACATTAAAGCCAAACTCCCAACACAATCAGGCCCAATTACTGAGCTGTGTGCACTGCAAAATAAAGACTACGGGAAAATGAGGGTCCCATACAGGGCATTCAGAAAGTATTCAGACCCCTTGACTTTTCCCACATTTTGTTATGTTACAGCCGGATTCAATCATTTTTTGCACTCATCAATCTACACACAATACACAATACCGACAAACTGAAAACGGGTCTTTAGAAATGTTTGCAAATGTATTCAAAAATTAAAAAACAATATACCTTATTTACATAAGTGTACAGACCCTTTGCTATGAGACTCGAAATTGAACTTAAACATCCTTGAGATGGTTATACAACTTCATTGGAGTCCACCTGTGGTAAATTCAATTGATTGGACATGATTTGGAAAGACACACACCTGTCTATAAAAGGTCCCACAGTTGACAGTGCATGTCAGAGCAAAAACCAAGCCATGAGGTCAAAGGACTTGTCTGTAGAACTCTGAGACAGGATTGTGTTTAGGGAAAAATCTGGGGAAGGGTACCAAAACATTTCTGCAGCACTGAAGGTCCCCAAGAACACAGTGGCATCCATCATTCTTAAATGGAAGACGTTTGGAACCATCAAGACTCTTTCTAGAGCTGGCCGCTCTCTTCTTGGTGGAGAAGGGCGTTGGTCAGGGAGGTGAGCAGGAACCTGATGGTCTCTCTGACAGAGCTCCAGAGCTCCTCTGTGGAGAAGGGAGAAACCTCTGGAAGGACATCCATCTCTGCAGAATTCCACCAATCAGGCCTTTATGGTAGAGTGGCCAGACGGAAGCCACTCCTCAGTAAAAGGCACATAACAGCCCACTTGGAGTTTGCCAAAAGGTACCTTAAAGACTCTCATACCATGAGAAACAAGATCCTATGGTCTGATGAAACCAAGATTAAACTCTTTGGCCTGAATACCAAGTGCCACATCTGGAGGAAACCTGTCACCAACCCTACAGTGAAGCATGGAGGTGGTAGTATCATGCTGTGGGGATGTTTTTCAGCGGTAGGGACTGGGAGACTAGTCAGGATCGAGGGATAAATTAACCGAGCAAAGTACAGTGAGATCCATGATGAAAACCTGCTCCAGAACGCTTAGGACCTCAGACTGATGTAAAAAAAAAATGGTTTTATCTTAGAATAGGCCTGTAACGTAACAAAATGTAGAGAAAAGGGAAGGGGTCTGAATACTTTCCGAATGCACTGTATATTGCCAATTCTTGTTAACCCTGTGGTAGAAACCATGAGATGGGAAGGTCTACAGCATGCTATAATGCAGTCAGTGGGCAATGGCAGGAATGGAACTGATGGTACAGATTTAGGATCTTAATTTGATCACTTGTTTGTCTCTGAGAATATTCATGCACAGCAGGAAATACAAACTGTTAGTGTATTAAAGGTTTAAAAAGGCTTCTCAAGTTTGTAATTTCCACTTTAAAATGTCAAACTAGATTTGCCTTTAAAGAAAAATGTATCAACCCCTAAAAACAATGTCCATTAATTATAATCCACACAAAAAAATGTTTCTTGTTGCTGTAGGATTTTTTTCTTGCTGTGAGGAATTGTCATAAATTCCCTAACAACACTGAGACCCGACATCACCCCCAACACACACAAAGAAAAATAGTCCCTGATGCTTCCCACTCAGCCACGCTCAAGGTCCTAAACAATATCTTAACAGCCATCGATAAGTAACAATACTGTGTAGCCGTATTCATTGACCTGGCCAAGGCTTTCCACTCTGTCAGTCACCACATCCTCATCGGCAGACTCGATTTCTCAAATGATTGCCTCGCCTGGTTCACCAACTACTTCTCTGATAGAGTTCAGTGTGTCAAATCGGAGGGCCTGTTGTCCGGGCCTCTGGCAGTCTCTATGGGGGTGCCACAGGGTTCAATTCTTGGACCGACTCTCTTCTCTGTATACATCAATGATGTCGCTCTTGCTGCTGGTGAGTCTCTGATCCACCTCTATGTAGACGACACCATTCTGTATACTGTATACTGTATACCCGCCCTTCTTTGGACACTGTGTTAACAACCCTCCAGACGAGCTTCAACTCTCCTTCCGTGGCCTCCCAATTGCTCTTAAATACAAGTAAAACTAACTGTATGCTCTTCAACCGATCGCTGCCTGCACCTGCCCGCCCGCCCGTCCGACATCACTACTCTGGATGGTTCTGTCTTAGAATATGTGGGCAACTACAAATACCTAGGTGTCTGATTAGACTGTAAACTCACCTTCCAGTCTCACATCAAACATCTCCAATCCAAGGTTAAATCTAGAATTGGCTTCCTATTTCGCAACAAAGCATCCTTCACTCATGCTGCCAAACATACCCTTGTAAAACTGACCATCCTACCAATCCTCGACTTCGGCGATGTCATTTACAAAATAGCCTCCAATACCCTACTCAATAAATTGGACGCAGTCTATCACAGTGCCATCCGTTTTGTCACCAAAGCCCCATATACTACTCACCACTGCGACCTGTACACTCTCGTTGGCTGGCCCTCGCTTCATACTCGTCGCCAAACCCACCAGCTACAGGTTATCTACAAGTCTCTGCTAGGTGAAGTCCCCCCTTATCTCACCTCACTGGTCACCATAGCAGCATCCACCTGTAGCATGCGCTCCAGCAGGTATATCTCTCTGGTCACCACCAAAACCAATTCTTCCTTCCAGTTCTCTGCTGCCAATGACTGGAACGAACTACAAAAATCACTGAAACTGGAAACACTTATCTCCCTCACTAGCTTTAAGCACCTGCTGTCAGAGCAGCTCACAGATTACTGCACCTGTACATAGCCCATCTATAATTTAGCCCAAACAACTACCTCTCCCCCTACTGTATTTATTTATTTAGCTCCTTTGCACCCCATTATTTTTATTTCTACTTTGCACATTCTTCCACTGCAAATCTACCATTCCAGTGTTTTACTTGCTATATTGTATTTACTTCGCCACCATGGCCTTTTTTTGTTATGTTTGTTTGTTGCCTTTACCTCCCTTATCTCACCTCATTTGCTCACAATGTATATAGACATATTTTTCTACTATATTAATGACTGTATGTTTGTTTTACTCCATGTGTAACTCTGTGTTGTTGTATGTGTCGAACTGCTTTGCTTTATCTTGGCCAGGTCGCAATTGTAAATGAGAACTTGTTCTCATTTAATGCGTCGTCATTCTGTAACGAGTATGCTGAGAGTCGGGAAGCAAGTTCAGGGAGTGAATAAATGTAATAAATAAATGGACAAAACAAGAAACACAAACAGCGGCACCGACATGAAACAGGAACAATAACGACCGGGGAAGAAACCAAAGGGAGTGACATATTAAGGGCAGGTAATCAAGGAGGTGATGGAGTCCAGGTGAGTGTCATTATGCGAGTAACGCTGGTGACAGGTGTGCGCGCTAACGAGCAGCCTGGTGACCTAGAGCCCGGAGAGGAAGCACACGTGACACCTCTTGTGTGGTCTACCCAGGAAGAGAGCACCCAAACAGGGGTTGAGGGCGACAGAGCCAAGCCCTCCCTGCTGGAGCTGCTGGAGATGTAATTAGATGTCCTGAGCACGACGCCCACCCGCGTCAGATAACCACTTCCCTCCCCCACAGGCAGGGCTCCCCAGTGCCTGAGCTCAGGCTCTGTCACCTGCTGCAGAAAACAGATGCACGCACACACACACGCACGCACCCATGCAGGCACACACACACACACACACACACACACACACACACACAAATATGCACTCTTTCTCCCTTGCTCTCCTTCTCTCTCTCTGCGGTAAGGGCTCCATGTTCCATGCAGCAGGCCTCAGAGGACAGAATGAAACCAGAGAGAATCTTCTGCTTTGAATGACTGAAACTACTGTACGCCGATTCAACCCAACCCTGTATTCAGCACTACAGGTCTTCTATTCCAATTGCTACTGTCGCTAACTCTACTGAGCTATATCGCTAATGAGCTGAATGAAGTGCTGCCAATATATAAGCATACTTTTATGTACTTGTATAAAACACAAAGAAAAAAATAATTGTCTGCTTATTATTATTTTTCTTTTGGTTACTCTTCGGTGCCATTTGGTTGACAATGATTAAGGGAAAACTCGAAAGGATTCACTCAGTTTGTCAAACAGGATGTTGTGTTCTGTTTTTCCATCATGGATTCACTGATTGTGGTCCTTCTGTCTGTGTATGACAGAATAAAATGGATGGCTATTTACAGTGCGTGGTAGATGGCTCCATATTGGCTTTCTCTGTGTGTATAGTCTGGGGAGAGCAGAGCAGGGCAGACAGGATGCTGTTGGCTTACAACCACAGACCCTTTCAATCACTATTTTTCACACTTCATCGGGAATTTGTCACTCTCCCCCTAAAAACATTGTTTTGCAGAATTATCAGCTGCAAGCAGCATATCGGCTAATTATACATGCACGGTAATGCTGGAAGCCATTCTGCATATCTAATCCTATGCATGTGCTGGGCTGCTGAGGTCACATGATTTAACAATACTGTCTCTCTCTGTCTCTCTGTAGCGAAATATAACATAACTATTTATCTGCTCTATGAGAAAGCATGCTATAAGCTTAGCTTATACGCGCCAATATGCTAAATCACACTTACAGTACCACGATTTGCATAATAATCAGACTCCTTATGAAGTGTATTACTAAAACAGATTAGAGCTTTGTGCTGCGTTCTGACATGCTTATCCCATGCCATATGATACCAAATAATGTATCTGTATATTGCAGCGTCATTGTAAGATATATACAACCACAGTCTTGATCAGACACACACACACAGACCACCAGGCTGTGACAAGGTCCTCTGTGGGGGAGCAGAGGCATAACAGTGACTCACCCAGACAGTCACCACACACACACACACACACACACACACACACACACACACACACACACACACACACACACACACACACACACACACACACACACACACACACACACACACACACAGCCGTCACATAACATCACAGCCTAGCCACCCGTAAGATAGCATCAGGCCCATGCCTATAGACCACTGCTGACAGGTGTGTCCCGCCAGTCACACATAACCAACACCAGCCAGGCCCTCGCCTCAGTGTGTGTGTGTGTGTGTGTGTGTGTGTGTGTGTGTGTGTGTGTGTGTGTGTGTGTTGTGTGTGTGTGTGTGTGTGTGTGTGTGTGTGCGTGCGTGCGTGGGTGTGTGTGTGTGTGTGTCTGTGTATGTTAATGTGCGAGTGTGGGTGTGTGTGTCTATGTACTGGAGTGTGTCCGTGTGTGTGTGTCGTGCCCCTTGCCTGACAGGCAGCCCTTTCCACACTGCAGCGAGGGGACAGACAGGCTGTCATACCATACTGAGCCTCAGTCACGTCAGGACTAATAAACTGCACTGTATGCAGGAAGAGACACTGCCGTGTGTACTATATGGGATGTTACAGCAATGCAGAGACTTACATGGAAAATAGTGGATTTGTAGAACGCTGGTGCTTTCATCAGTACTTGAGGAAATATATCATATTCTGTTGTCATTCACAATCTTCATAGAAATATCCACCAAGACATAATGTATATTCTACAATTGACATGCAGACATCTGACTTGCATCATTCCAATCTGGCCATTTCTGACATCACCAGTCAGATTTACAGTTGAATCTTCTTTGTGGCCCAGTATTCAGGGAAGTCTGATGTCAGGCCAAGGGTTTAAAGGTTGGGGAAACATTACTTTCATCTTTTCAAGATTGTGGGTGTGTTGTGTGTGTGGTGTGTGTGTGTGTGTGTGTGTGTGTGTGTGTGTGTGTGTGTGTGTGTGTGTGTGTGTGTGTGTGTGTGTGTGTGTGTGTGTGTGTGTGTGTGTGTGCGTGTGTGTGCATGTGCGTGTGTGTGTGTGTGCCACTGCGTGCTTGTGCATGTACATGTATGTTAGCAAATGTGTGTGTGATAGTGAACGCGCATGTGAGTGTGTGTGTGTGTGTGTGTGTGTGTGTGTGCGTGTGTGTGTGTGTGTGTGTTGTAGCAGAGGAGACCAGAGGGCAGCAGTAGGATGGTCTGTGTAAACGCCTCAGATTGGAGCGCCCTTCACGCTCCAAATCAGCCCTGGAGCGGTCCAATCCCCAGAGAGGGCTTAGCGTTGCAAAACCAGAGCGGGATAGAGAATCATCCCTCCCTCTGCCATATACAGTCAGTACACCATAGGATGAAGAGACAAACCTTCCTACACTCCTGGGAACCAACAACAGAAACAAACCCAGCGTTAAGAACAACAAGAGATCCATCATTTCAATGATAGCCCAATTTCTTTCGTGTTTTAAAACACATTCTCCTTCAAGCAGTCTACTCTGACCACTACAAAGCACACACAGCATTTTTACAGATCAAATAATCATCTGTTCCATCAGTTTCATTTTTCTCCAATATAGTCTGAGGGTGCCCAGTAGACCTTGATATAGAGGCACAGCAATCAGTGAAATAATGATTTTCTGAAATATGAATCCTCATTATCTCAGAGAAAACGATACAAAATAAGTGGGAGTATACAGTACAGAGAAAAATCACAGACATGGAGAGTCTGTAAAGCTGAAAATGTGATATCCGTTTGCTTTTTCAAAGCTGATCATTTATATCTAGATTTTAATGTTTTTGTGGTCTGTATTTGTAGTATTTTATATTTTGCTATCAGTAATGTGTAACATCTACAGCCTGATACTCAGTGTAACTTCTCAATGGCGGCGAGGCAGCGCAAAGGAATGTTGAGTCTGTTATGCAAGATGGAAATGAGCCACGCTATGCTGTGCAGAGCTATTTTAGAACGGCTCACTTCAGAAAACGCTGGGCCGAGTGGGAAAATTAGGTCACTACAAGAGTGGGGCAGCACCTTCTTACGGGATGAAACAGAGACAGTGGTAAACAACTGAAGACTATAGCAGTATACGCTGTCTGGATTTAGGGCAGAGATAACCAGAATTCACTAAAGAATCATTTTTGGGCATTATGAGCAAAGATTTGCAACTTATGTTAAATGAGATCCTTCCTAACATCATTTACAGTATGAAATGTAAGTTAGATCTGAACATCACATTTTTCCTCCCGTTCATAGTTATAGTATCAGTCAAATGTTTGGACACACCTACTTATTCAAGAGTTTTTCTTTATTTTTACTATTTTCTACTATTAGTGAAGACATCAAAACTATGAAATAACACATATGGAATCATGTAGTAACCAAGAAAGTGTTAAGCAAATCAACATATTTTTAATATTTGAGATTCTTCAAAGTTGCCAATGCTTTTCCAACAGTCTTGAAGGAGTTCCCACATATGCTGAGCACATGCTGTCTGCTTTTCCTTCACTCTGCGGTCCAACCCATCCCAAACCATCTCAATTGTCAGGTGACTGTGGAGGCCAGGTCATGTGATGCAGCGCTCCATCACTCTCCTTCTTGGTCAAATACTGTAGGCTTACACACCCTTTACGTGTGTTGCGTCATTGTCCAGTTGAAAAACAAATAATAGTCCCACTAAGCACAAACCAGATGGGATGGCGTTTCGATGCAGAATGTTGTGGTAACCATTCTGGTAAATTGTGCCTTGAATTCTAAATAAATCACTGACAGTGTCACCAGCAAAACACCCCCACACAATCACACCTCCTACTCCATGCTTCACAGTGGGAACCACACATGCAGAGATCATCCATTCACCTACTATGCATCTCACAAAGACATGGCGGTTAGAACCAAAAATCTCAAATTTGGACTCATCAGATCAAAGGACAGATTTCCAGTCAAATGTTGATTGCTCATGTTTCTTGGCCCAAGCAAGTCTCTACTTCATATTGGTGTCCTTTAGTAGTGGTTTATTTGAAGCAATTCGACCATGAAGGCCTGAATTACACCATCTCCTCTGAATAGTTGATGTTGAGATGTGTATGTTACTTTAACTCCATAAAGCATTTATTTGGGCTGCAATTTCTGAGGCTGGTATAATGAACTTATCCTCTGCAGCAGAGGTATCTCTGGGTCTCATGACAGACAGTTTCATCATAGCGCTCTATGGTTTTTGCGACTGCACTTGAAGAAACTTTCAAAGTTTTTCCAAAATGTTCCAGATTGACTGAACTTCATGTCTTAAAGTAATGATGGACTGTCATTTCTCTTTGCTTATTTGAGCTGTTCTTGCCATAATATGTACTCGGGGTTTTTACCAAATAGGGCTACCTTCTGTATACCAGCCCTACCTTGTCACAACACAACTAATTGGCTCATTAAGAAAATAAAAGTTAATTTTTGGAATTTCTTTCCAAGTCACACCTGTTAATTTATATGCATTCCAAGAGAATACCTCATGAGTGTGTGTGTGTGTGTGAGGAGCAGTTTCCAAATGCCTGAAGGTACCACGTTCATCTGTTCAAACAAATAGTACGCAAGTATAAATACCATTAGACCACATACAAATCAGGAAGGAGACGCGTTCTGTCTCCTAGAGATGAACGTACTTTGGTGCGAAAAAATGCAAATCAATCCCAGAACAACAGCAAAGGACCTTGTGAAGATGCTGGAGGAAACAGGTACAAAAGTATCTATATCCACAGTAAAAATGTGTCCTATATCGACATAACATGAAAGGCCGCTCAGCAAGGAAGAAGCCACTGCTCCAAAACTGCCTTAAAAAAAGTCAGACTACGGTTTGCAACTGCACATGGGGACAAAGATCGTACTTTTTGGAGAAATGTCATCTGGTCTGATGGAACAAAAATAAAATTGTTTGGCCATAATGACCATCGTTATGTTTGGAGGAAAAAGGGGGAGGCTTGCAAGCCGAAGAACTCCTTCCCAACCGTGAAGCACAGGGGTGGCAGCATCATGTTGTGGGGGTGCTTTGCTGCAGGAGGGACTGGTGGAAGTCACAAAATAGATGGCTTCATGAGGAAAGAAAGTTCTGTGGATATATTGAAGCAACATCTCAAGTCATCAGTCAGGACGTTAGTTAAAGCTTGATCACAAATGAGTCTTCCAAATGGACAATGACCCCACGCATAATTCCAAAGTTGTGGTAAAATGCCTTGAGGACAACAAAGTCAAGGTATTGGAGTGGCCATCACAAAGCCCTGGCCTCAATCCTATAGTAAATTTGTGGGCACAACTGAAAAAGCGTGTGCGAGCAAGGAGGTCTACAATCCTGACTCAGTTACACCAGCTCTGTCAGGAGGAATGGGCCAAAATCCACCCAACTTATTGTGGGAAGCTTGTGGAAGGCTACCCGAAATGTTTGACCCAAGTTAAACGATTTTAAAGGCAATGCTACCAAATACTAATTGAGCGTATGTAAACTTCTGACCCACTGGGAATGTGATGAAAGAAATAAAACTATTATTCTGACGTTTCACATTCTTGAAATACAGTGGTGATCCTAACGGACCTAAGCAAGGAAGTTTTTACTAGAATTAAATGTCAGGAATTGTGAAAAACTGAGTTTAAATGTATTTGGCTAAGGTGTATGTAAACTTCCGATTTTTTTGTTGCTACATGATTCCATATGTGTTATTTCATAGTTTTGATGTCTTCACTATTATTCTACAATGTAGAAAATATTAAAATAAAGAAAAACCCATTAATGTGTAGGTGTGTCCAAACTTTTGACTGGTACTGTAAGCAAAAACATTAGATAAGGGAAAGTGTCTGCATGTTTTGTTTAGGAATGGGAGGACGGGGAAATAGAGGAAACTAAGGGAGAACAAAGGGTATAGGGAGAGAGGAAGAGGAAGGAAGAGAGACGTAGAGAGTTTTAAAAGGCTAGAGATGAATAGAGAGCAATATAGAGAGGGAAGGGAGGTTGAGAGAAGTAAACAGAGGGGTAGAGAAGGCGGGGATGGAGGTAAGGAGAAAGAGACAGAGGGTGGAGAAGGAGGGGAGGTAGGTAGAGAGAAAGAGACAGAGTGGTAGAAAAGGAGGGGAGGGGAGGGAGGTAGACAAAAAGAGACAGAGGGGTAGAGAGGGGCCCCGGCGGTGCCGTGCCAGCGGTTTCTGGGGATATGGGTGAGGTCCCCAGGTGCCATGTGGAACTGCCCTACTTAGAGGAGCTGTCGCGGTCCTCTACAGTCTTATAAAAAAGGGTTCCAAAAGTTTTTTTTCGGCTGTCCCCATTGGATAACCCTTTTCGGCTCCAGGTAAAACCCTTTTTGGTTTTATGTAGTACCTTTTTGGGTTCCATGTAGAACCCTCTGTGGAAATGGTTCTACATGGACCCCAAAAGGGTTTTTACCTAAAACCAAAAGGGTTCTACCTGCAACCAATAAGGGCTTTTCACAAGTTTATCTTACAGAGACAGACGGAAAAGGAGGGGAGAAGAATCCTTTTAAGTTCCAGATAACGCGTTTTTTCTTCAAGTGTAGCACTCTACCTGTGCCAGCCATACACACGCTCCCTTTCTCTCCCTCCTTTTCTGTGTGTCTCTCTCTTTCTCTTCCTACCCCTCTCTCTATCAGTGGAAGCTCCTCAGAGGAGGAATGGAGGACCATCCTCCTCAGTGAATTTCATAAAAACATGTATTTATAAACATTTAAAAAGTCATCCTTTTTAGATAAAACTATACTAAATATAATCACGGCACCAAATAATTGATTAAAACAGCACTCTGTAGGGTAGCACCATGGTGTAGCCGGAGGACAGCTGGTTTCCGTCCTCCTCTGGCTACATTGACTTCAATACAAAACCTAGGAGGCTATTGGTTCTCACCCCCTTCCATAGACTTGCAAAGTAATTATGACAACTTCCGGATGACGTCCTCCAACTTATCAGAGATCTTGCAGCTTGAATTGACATGTTATCTACCCAATCAAAGAATCAGAGAATGAATCTAGCACTGAAAGCATAATCTACAGTTAGCTAGCACTGCAGTGCATAAAATGTTGTGAGTCCTTGATTCAAAGAGAGAGAAAGACAATAGTTGAACCGTTTTAAACAAATGCATTTCTTCAAAAATGAAGCAGAAGAAAAAGAGAAATAGAGAGAGAGATATATGTCACTTTCAGTTTCGCTTACTTGGCTAGCAAATGCAGCTAGCTAGTTCATCCTACTGAAACATCCTGTTCAAACAGAGGTATGCTATGTTAGCTAGCTGGCTATGTCTATCCAACACAACACTGGAACTCTTCCAAGTCAAGGTAAGCTTCTGGTTTGACAAATTTAGTGCCACCGGGGACCGCAGGTGTAACTGCTTACTGACTGTACACTGTAACATTACTGCATGATTGTAGCAGGTTTACTAACTTGTTAGTTCCATTAAAATCACATTTCAAATAAAATGTTATTTGTCCCATGCACCAAATACAACAGGTGCAGGTAGACCTTACAGTTAAATGCTTACTTGCTTAGAAAATACCAACAAAAAAAGTAAGAAATAAGAATAACAAATAATTAAAGAGCAGCCGTAAATAACAATAGCGGTGATGTATACAGGGGGTACCGGTACAGAGTCAATGTGCAGGGGCACTGATGTCGAGGGAATTGAGGTAATATGTACATGTAGGTAGAGTTATTTAGCTATTCTGACTATGACTTTACTTTAGCAAATATGATGACAACGATGTAGGCTGTGTGTAGCGGTTTGGAAAGATTTTTCCGCCTGGTCACATACAGCTGATGTGTTGTGCATGAAGTGAGAGGAGGAGAGCACATGTGAGAAGGAATACAACTTGGCTTCTATGAAAGTGATCTGTGTTTATGCCTGATCATTCCGCTGATTCTGTTTCAAAAAGTATTATCAATGGAAGCAAATGGAACAGAGTGGGGATAAACATACCTAAATTTGTCCAATAGAAACTCTCGTTTGCAACTGTTGGACTAAGCAAGCAAGAGTGTGCAAGGCTGTATTGAATGTCACCTCAGTCCATGTGTCAGTATGTCACCTCAAATTTGTCTCTCGACTTGTGTGCATCTACGTTGTGAACTTTCATTCATAGGCTAGGTTGTAGTAACCTCATGATGGATATATTGTTAGTATCATGCAGTAGCCTAAACCTATCGCTGTTATATTGAACTGGGTGAACGGAATATGAATGACAGTCATCCAATATGCTGTAATAGAAATAAGGCCATGCTCATTATTTTTTCCCCCCTCATCTTAAACAGCACTGACCGCCCACTGGTCTCTATCTCTGTCTGTCCGTCTGTCCGTCTGTCTGTGTCTCAACCTCTTTATCTCAGCGTGGCTATTTAAAACAACAGACCCACATCTCTTCCACAGTTTGCGTGAGGCCAATATCAGTAAGTTCTCCCTTATCAGTGTGCGTGTGTGTGTGTGTGTGTGCGTGTGTCTATATAGCACTGGAAACTGAAACAACTTGGATGACTGATTATCCAATACAAGGCAGAACGTATAATCTATAAGGAAGTAAGTGTGTTATAGACTGAGTTTATAGACTCCATTCAACAGAGAGATTTTTATTTCCATCCAACCTTTACTTTGCCAAATTGTCACTTGTAAATAAAACACATGTATTAAACCCATTTTAAGGCCATCCATTGAGCTCCACCTGTGTATTGGAATATAGTCTGATGGCTGGTACATGTTGTTCTTTGTTTCTACACCAGTCACACTCTTCACACTAGCGTGTGTTAGCTAACATGGCTAAAGATTCTACCTCACGCTGCCCGGTCAGTGCACTGTTAAATGAAACCAGTGGCAGTCTGGTTATCATGGAGGTGTGTTGTATCATGTGTGACCGTGTTGTAGGCCTGCAACAAAAGATTGTGAGTTCAATACCTCAAGTGGGTAGCTATTCACATCTCTGCGATATGTACTCATTATAACAGTAAACAGCCAAAACAGGGGTATTGAAGCGTAGTACCATAATAATGGGTTTGTTTGTTTGGTAAGTTTGGTCATATCTCATTCAGCCAGATGTAGCTCTATCATACAGTAAGACTGCAGTGAAGTAAAGTTTCGAACTCAGAATATAAATCATGTTATCTTTTTTGATGAGGTTCCATGATTGTGTGTTCATTGGAACCTGTCTGCGATAGATTTACCAATAGATTTGTTTCTTTAAACTGAAACTATCTTCCCCTATGGAGGGGTCCAAAAAGTGTCTTGAAAAGAAATCAATCGCTTAATATCACAAGCACAAGCTCACCAATTCAAAGGGAGTTTTTACACGTCATAAAAAAGTAGTGCACTCCAATTGTTAACTGAAACAAACATGGCAGGATTCCTCTGTTCAGAGTTTGATTTGTTTAGTCGAAGGGCAAGCAATAAGTGGTCAAATGATGAATACTTTTTGTTGGCCTAACAAAGGCTCCCTGTCTAGAACCTGCTATTGTAGCATTGATCTGAGCTGTGTGTGTGTGACTGAGAGTGTGTGTGTGCGACTGAGAGTGTGTGTGTGCGACTGAGAGTGTGTGTGTGTGCGTATGTTTGTGTGTGCATGCATGTGTGTGCATGTGCATGAGCGTGAATGCATGTGTGCATGTGTATGTCTGTACGTGAAGACTTGTTGGGTTGAGCCTGTCATTCCCAAGGAGGCTAGCCAGTGCTCCTGTCTTGTCATCCTGTGATACCTCTCATTTGCTGCTGTCCTCTGAACCAGAGCTGACGGCTGGGATCAGGTCACCCTCAGGGACAAAATGACTCAAACACCACTCTTCTCTCTCTCTCTCTCTCTCTCTCTCTCTCTCTCTCTATATATATATATATATATATATATATATATATATAGTATATGGAGGTGTGTATACAGTTAAAGTAAAAAGTACATACACCTTAGCCAAACACATTTAAACTCAGTTTTTCACAATTCCTGACATTTAAAGTGAGTCAGAAGTTTACATTCACTCAATTAGTATTTGGTAAAATTGCCTTTAAAATGGTTTAACGTGGCAAATGTCTCGGGTAGCCTTCCACAAGCTTCCCACAATAGGTTGGGTGAATTTTAGCCCATTCCTCCTGACAGAGCTGGTGTAACTGAGTCAGGTTTGTAGACCTCATTGCTCGCACACGCTTTTTCAGTTCTGCCAGCAAATGTTCTATAAGACTGAGGTCAGGGCTTTGTGAAGGCCACTCCAATACCTTGACTTTGACGTCCTTAAGCCATTTTGCCACAACTTTGGAAGTATGCTTGGGGTCATTGTCCATTTGGAAGACCCATTTGCAACCGAGCTTTAACTTCCTGACTGATGTCTTGAGATGTTGCTTCAATATATCCACATAATTTTCGTTCCTCATGAAGCCATCTATTTTGTGAAGTGCACCAGTCCCTCCTGCAGCAAAGCACCCCGACAACATGATGCTGCCACCCCTGTGCTTCACCGTTGGGATGGTGTTATTTGGCTTGCAAGCTCCACCTTTTTGCTCCAAACATAACGATGGTCATTATGACCAAACAGTCCTTTTTTTTGTTTCATAAGACCAGAGGACATTTCTCCAAAAACTACAATCTTTGTCCCCATGTGCAGTTGCAAACGGTTTTGGAGTAGTGTCTTCTTCCTTGCTGAGCGGCCTGTCAGGTTATGTCGATATAGGACTCATTTTACTGTGGATATAGATACTTTTGTACCTGTTTCCTCCAGCATCTTCACAAGGTCCTTTGCTGTTATTCTGGGATTGATTTGCACTTTTCGCACCAAAGTACGTTCATCTCTAGGAGACAGAACGCATCTCTTTTCTGAGTTGTATGACGGCTGCGTGGTCCCATGGTGTTTATACTTGAGTACTACAGATGAACGTGGAACCTTCAGGTGTTTGGAAACTGCTCCCAAGGATGAACCAGACTTGTGGAGGTTTTTCGGAGGTCTTGGCTGATTTCTTTTGATAGCCCCATGATGTCAAGCAAGGAGGCACTGCGTTTGAAGTTAGACCTTGAGATACATCCACAGGTACACCTCCAATTGACTCAAATGATGTAAATTAGCCTATCAGAAGCTTCTAAAGCCACAACATAATTTTCTGGAATTTTCCAAGCTCTTAAAAGGCACAGTCAACTTAGTGTATGTAAACTTCTGACCCACTAGAATTGTGATACAGTGAAATAATCTGTCTGTAAACAATTGTTGGAAAAATGACTTGTGTCATGCACAAAGTAGATTTCCTAACCTACTTGCCAAAACTATAGTTTGTTAATTTGTGGAGTGGTTGAAAAATGAGTTTTAATGACTCTAACCTAACTGTATATAAACTTCCGACTTCAACTGTATATACAGTGGGACAAAAAAATATTTAATTGTGCAAGTTCTCCCACTTAAAAAGATGAGAGAGGCCTGTAATTTTCATCATAGGTACACTTTAACTATGACAGACAAAATGAGAAAAAAAAATCCAGAAAATCACATTGTAGGATTTTAAATGCATTTATTTGCAAATTATGGTGGAAAATAAGTATTTGTTCACCTACAAACAAGCAAGATTTCTGGCTTTCACAGACCTGTAACTTCTTCTTTAAGAGGCTCCTCTGTCCTCCACTCGTTACCTGTATTAATGGCACCTGTTTGAACTTGTTATCAGTATAAAAGACACCTGTCCACAACCTCAAACAGTCACACTCCAAACTCCACTATGGCCAAGACCAAAGAGCTGTCAAAGGACACCAGAAACTGTAGACCTGCACCAGGCTGGGAAGACTGAATCTGCAACAGGTAAGCAGCTTGGTTTGAAGAAATCAACCGTGGGAGCAATTATTAGGAAATGGAAGACATACTAGACCACTGATAATCTCCCTCGATCTAGGGCTCCACGCAAGATCTCACCCCGTGGGGTCAAAATGATCACAAGAACGGTGAGCAAAAATCCCAGAACCACATGGGGGGACCTAGTGAATGACCTGCAGAGAGCTGGGACCAAAGTAACAAAGCCTACCATCAGTAACACACTACGCCGCCAGGGACTCAAATCCTGCAGTGCCAGATGTGTCCCCCTGCTTAAGCCAGTACATGTTCAGGCCCGTCTGAATTTTGCTAGAGAGCATTTGGATGATCCAGAAGAAGATTGGGAGAATGTAATATGGTCAGATGAAACCAAAATAGAACTTTTTGGAAAAACTCAACTCGTCGTGTTTGGAGGACAAAGAATGCTGAGTTGCATCCAAAGAACACCATACCTACTGTGAAGGATGGGGTAGAAACATCATGCTTTGGGGCTGTTTTTCTGCAAAGGGACCAGGACGACTGATCTGTGTAAAGGAAAGAATGAATGGGGCCATGTATCGTGAGATTTTGAGTGAAAACCTCCCTCCATCAGCAAGGGCATTGAAGATGAAACGTGGCTGGATCTTTCAGCATGACAATGATCCCAAACACACCGCCCGGGCAACGAAGGAGTGGCTTCGTAAGAAGCATTTCAAGGTCCTGGAGTGGCCTAGCCAGTCTCCAGATCTCAACCCCATAAAAATCTTTGGAGGGAGTTGAAAGTCCATGTTGCTCAGCAACAGCCCCAAAACATCACTGCGCTAGAGGAGATCTGCATGGAGGAATGGGCCAAAATACCAGCATCAGTGTGTGAAAACCTTGTGAAGACTTACAGAAAATGTTTGACCTCTGTCATTGCCAACAAAGGGTATATAACAAAGTATTGAGAAACTTTTGTCATTGACCAAATACTTATTTTCCACCATAATTTGCAAATAATTCATTAAAAATCCTAATGTGATTTTCTGGATTTTTTCCCCCCTCATTTTGTCTGTCATAGTTGAAGTGTATCTATGATGAAAATTACAGGCCTCTCTCATCTTTTTAAGTGGGAGAACTTGCACAATTGGTGGCTGACTAAATACTTTTTTTGCCCCACTGTATATATACATGTATATACACTCACACTCACAAGCAGCAGCACAGCTCTACTTTTATTTATTTTACTTTTATTTAACCAGGAAAGTCATTGGGAACAGATTCTCGTTTACAATAACAACCCGGTCAAGTTAAAGGTAAAGTTTGTCGACATGACTTTTGCAATGTTTGTTTGAAGTCATAGATAATGTGATTTTAATTTGATTGTGGTCTAATTGTGGTTTAATATGAGCGGCCTTCTGGGCCTTGAAAGAGATGTTATTAATTTCAGTGGAGTTCTCTGGTGTTATAATCAAATGTGAAAATAAACCATCTATCCACTATATGCACAGCTATATTCAACAGTCATTCCTTCTTCCCCCCTCCATCCCTCCTCCTGCCCATTCATCCCAACCAGTGTCACTTGCCGTTATCAATTACCCATTAGACAGTGTAATATTCACCCAATATTGCCACTGTGCAACTGGGAGATTTTACAGTGATCAAAACCGACAAATCTGATTTAAACACCATGCATAAATAAGAAGTGGGCGCCCTCACCAATCTAACTAATGAATAATGGATGGATGTTTTCTAATCATTTTCCAATATCGCACCGCTTTTCCCCCAGCCCAACAGGAGGTAGGGAGGATTACTTTTTCATTGATTCTTTTCCTTCTCTTTCCTCTTTTTTTAAAGTAACAAAAAAACACAGACCTCAAATGTAAAAGACAGTTAATGGTGAGGTAAAAAAATCCAGCAGGCATGTTGGAATGAGCATTTCTGAGAGGGTGGGGGGGGTTGGGGGTTGACACTACACGTGAGCCTTGCTGGTGAAAATATTCAAAAATGCTATCCCATCCTCTCTTAGCCATCAAAGCAAGCTAAATAGTGATTGTAATGAATTAAAACGCTTCTGATTGATTATCATCAGTGACAACACTCTGGCTTGATCATAATGATATCATGCCTAATTTAGTAGTCTTAACTGCCCTTTGTCAAGTTCTCTGAGCTGCGTCTGAATAGTTTTTTTCAAAACGCTATATCACATTTGTGTTTGTTCATCATAAACCATTGCTTATGCATACCTTCATGTGTGTGTATATATTATTATATTATTACTGTTCTCAGATTTTGTATTTATAGATTTTAGGTGTGTATGAAAATGTGTTTTTTTGCAAAATGCTATATATCCATTGATTAGCTGGAATGGAATGTATCCTGTATGTTTGACTGTTATATGTGGTTGATTCAACTACAGTAGCTAGCTATCTTATGTATGCACTTACTGTAAGTCGCTCTGGATAAGAGCATCTGCTAAATGACAAAAATGTCAAATGTAAATGTTTCCATGTTTACATACTGCTTTACTCTTCTCATATGTATATACTGTATTCTATTCTACTGTATTTTAGTCAATGCCACCCCGATTCCCCCGGTACTGCTGCTCATTCCATTCACCAGCTCCAGAGGTCTACGTCACCGGCCTTCTAGGTGTCACTGAACTGGATCATTACCACCAACCCCGGACTGTCTTGTCTCATTACCCACACCTGATTCCCATTCCCCTTGATTAGTATGTGTATAATTGTGCCCTCTGTTCCTCAGTGTCCTGGTTGATTATTGTTCCCATGTCCGTTGGTATGTGAGTTCCTGTGCTTTTTATTTAGTCTTTCGTGCAGCATGTATTGTGCAGTGTGTATTGTGCACTTGTTATTACGGGTCTCGTCCAGTGTATTGTTGTGCATTTCTTATTACTGGTTTCGTCCTGTGTAGTGTATTTCAGGTCTTGTCCGGTGAATTTGTTAGAGGTTTTACCTCACTTGTCACGACTTCCGCCGAAGTCGGTTCCTCTCCTTGTTTAGGCGGCTTTCGGCGGTCGACATCACCGGTCTTCTAGCCATCGCCGATCCACCCTTCATTTTCCATTTGTTTTGTCTTATTTTCCTGTGTATAATACCCTCTGTTCCGCCCAGGTCTGTGAGTGGAATTGTTTGATGTATACCCTTCCCAGTTCACGCCTTAGACAGTCGACCATAGGGTCAGGGTTGATTAGGGAGGCCACCACTCCCCTGGGCATGGTGACGCAGGGGGGTCACAAGGAGAGAATCAGTCTCTTCCTTATTGACTCTCCTGCGTTTCCCGTGGTGCTAGGCCTACCCTGGTTAGCCTGTCATGACCTACTGTTTCATGGCAATGGAGGGCTCTCACGGGGTGGTTGCGAGAGTGCTCGGGGAGGTGTTTAGGGGTTTCCGTTGGTGCTACTACGGTGGAAAGTCCAGACCAGGTCTCCACCGTGCACATTCCCCCCGAATATGACGATTTGGCTCTCAACCTTTTCCAAAAAGAAGGCAACTCAATTACCACTCCATCGTCGGGGGGATTGTGTGATAAATCTCCTGGTAGACACCGCACTTCCCAGGAGTTACGTGTATCCCCTGTCACAGGTGGAGATGCCGGCTATGGAAACGCGGTCCTCAACTTCACCCGCCTCCTCGATTTAATTTTTTTGTGAACAAGAAGGAGGGAGGTCTGCGCCCATGTTTTGACGATCGAGCTCTTAACCAGATCATGTGAAGTACAGTTACCCGCTACCTCTCATAGCCACAGTGATTGAGTCAAAGCTGCAGAGTTTTCTATGGCTTACTAACGGAGGTTTATCCTGGGTTTTGGTCAGGTAGTGGCTCCCATTACCTCACTGCTGAAGGGGCGCCCGGTGCGTTTGTAGTGGTCAGCTGAAGTGGACAGGGCTTTTGGTCACCCAAGGGCTCTGTTTACCTCGGCTCCCGTGCTGGCTCATCCGGATCCCTCCTTGGCGTTCACAGTGGAGGTGGACGCGTCCGAGGCTGGGATAGGAGTCGTGCTCTCTCAGCGCTCAGGTACGCCACCAAAGTTCCGCCCCTGTGCATTCTTCTCGAGGAAGCTCAGCCCGGCGGAGCAAAACTATGATGTGGGGAACCGGGAGCTGTTGGCTGTCGTCAAGGCTTTGAAGGCGTGGAGACATTGGCTTAAGGGGGCCAAACACCCTTTTCTCATCTGGACTGACCACTGCAATCTGGAGTACATCCGGGCAGCGAGGAGACTGAACTCTCGCCAGGCAAGGTGGGCCATGTTTTTTACCTGTTTTGTGTTCACCCTGTCCTACCGACCAGGTTCCCAGAATGTCAAGGCAGACGCACTGTCCCGGCTGTATGACACAGAGGAGCGGCCCATGGATCCCACCCCTATACTCCCGGCCTCCTACCTGGTGGCGCCGGTAGTATGGGAGCTGGACGCAGACATTGAGCAGGCGTTACGTGCAGAGCCCGCTCCCCTCCAGTGTCCCTCTGGACGTACGTTCTGTCTGCTGTCCAAGACCGGCTGATCTATTGGGCTGACACGTCACCCTCCTCTGGTCATCCAGGTATCGGTCGGACAGTGCGCTGTTTGAGTGGGATGTACTGGTGGCCCACCTTGGCCAAGGACGTAGGCACCTGCCAAGAGGTAAGTTACACCCCAACCCGTTCCACAACAGCCATGGTCGCACCTGTTGATAGATTTTCTCGCAGATCTCCCCCTCACAGGGTAACACCATGATTCTGGTCATTGTGGACCGTTTCTCCAAGTCCTGCCCCGAGAGTAACGGGCAGGTGGAGAGAGTTAACCAGGATGTGGGTAGGTTTCTGCGGTCTTATTACCAGGACCGGCTGGGGGAGTGGGCGGCGTTCGTGCCCTGGGCAGAGACGGTCCAGAACTCGCTTCGCCATTCCTCCACTAACATCTCTCCCTTCCAGTGCGTACTGGGGTATAAGCCGGTTCTGGCTCCTTGGCATCAGAGTCAGACCGAGGCTCCTGCGGTGGACGACTTGTTCCGGCGCGCGGAGGAGACATGAGGCGCCGCCCCTGTTCACCTTCAGCGTGCCGTGCTGCACCAGAAAGCCAGCGTAGACCGTCACCGCAGTGAGGCCCCGGTGTTCGCACCAGGGGACCAGGTCTGGCTTTCGCCCCGAAACCTGCCCCTCCGCCTGCCCTGCCGGAAGTTGGGTCCGCAGATTGTGGGGCTGTTTAAAGTCCTGAAGAGACTATAGGAGGTGTGTTACAGGTTACAGATCCCCCTGATTACCATACAAACCCCTCGTTCCATATGTCTCTCCTCAGGCCGGTGGTGGCTGGTACGCTCCATGAGTCTGATGTGCGGGAGGTTCCTCCACCCCCTCTGGACATCGAGGGGGTCCCGGCATACGCTGTTCGCTCCATACTGGATTCAAGGGGTGAGGGGCCTTCAGTACCTCATGGAGTGGGAGGGGTACGGTCCGGAGGAGAGATGCTGGGTTCCGGTGGGGGACGTGTTGGACCCTTCAATGCTGCAGGAGTTCCACTGTCTCCGTCCGGATCACCCTGCGCCTCGCCCTCCGGGTCGTCCCGAGGCAGGTGTCGGAGCACTGCTGGAGCTGCGCGTCAAGGGGAGGGTACTGTCAAGACTTCCACCGAAGTCGGCTCCTCTCCTTGTTCGGGCGGCGTTCGGCGGTCGACGTCACTGGTCTTCTAGCCATCGCCGATCCACCTTTCATTTTCCATTTGTTTTGTCTTGTTTTGTTTTCCCACACACCTGGTTTACATTCCCTCATTATGTGACGTGTATAATACCCTCTGTTCCCCCCACATCCCCGGGCCTTTTCATGGCATGTTGTATATTCTGGGTGGAATATTAAACCCCACTATTACAAATTCCTGAGCCTGTTTCCAATCATTTATACAATGTGACACCAACATTTATTACTTACATTCTTTTACTTTCAGATGTGTGTGTATTGTTGTGAATCGTTTTTAGATACTACTGAATTATTCGATACTACTGCATTGTTGGAGCTAGGATCACAAGCATTTCACTACACCCGCAATAACATCTGCTAAATATGTGTATGTGGCCATTAAAATTTTATTTGAATTTGATTTGATTTATTTCGCTGAGAGTGAAGCTGTTATGTTGCATTTTGTGAAAAACATGATAATTTGTCTCTCTGAATTGAAATCATCAAGTGATAGATTTTAAACAAATACATGTCAGTCATTGATCAACCCCAACCCATGATTAGATAGTGAAAAACACACCTCTCTTTCATCATTTCTTTAAACAGTAAAGCTAATTTACAAACATTTCTGAAAATGGATATAGTTTTTTGGAACAAAGCTCTTCATGTGTTTCCTTAATGAAAGAAGGCCAAACCAAGTTATGCAAATTATTATTTACAGGTGCCTGCCTGCCTACCTACCTACCTGCCTGCCTGCCTGCCCACCTACCTGCCTGCCTGTGTGAAACAGGTCAGTGCAGCTCCTGAAATGGAACACCCTTCTCACTGTTAATACAATCGTTGGCTTGAATGTGTGCCGGCTAACGGCACCACAGGGTCAAATACAAGCAGGCTATTTCCCTCATAAATCTGAGTTAACTAGGGAAAATACAGTATATCCCATTCCTGAATAAATTCAGTGCATTGCAATGAACGTGTAATATGGGGGAGGTAAATAGTTGGTGTATAGCCTACTGTGACTCAGTACATAGGACGGTGACTAACCCAGCTCCCATCCACTGCATTATAACCCAGTCACAGTCAGTGTAACTCATACAGATGTGTATGGTAGTGACAGATGTGTATGGTAGTGACAGTGGTGTATAGGTGTGAATGCGGAGTGCCAGCCCGACCCTATGCAGGACAGGTGAGGTGATGAATGGGAGCCTGTTATGCCACGAGGTGAAAGTGTCCATTAATCACTGCTCTCCTCCACTCTCCTGGCTTTTCCATTACCATGCACACACTCCAACAGGCCTGATTGGTTTTTAATTGGCCTGCCCGCCAGGAAATACATCACGTAGCACTTCCGTCCCAGAGGAGAGGAGAGGGCTGGAGAGGATAGCACTGTGTTCTTAGACAGATGACCAATTCCAAATCAACACCTATAGCCCTATTCCCTTTCACACTTCTGGTAAAATCTCAAAAGATTGGATAGGTATTAATAATGTGGTAGCTTAATCTTGCCATCTAATAGGATTTTATGACCACCTATCCAAATTTGGTGCAGTTTGGTTTCACTCATCAGCGCATTGATTCTTATGACTTACAGAAACCTGTCATGAACCAGTGAGGCACACTAGATCCCCCTTTCTCAGAGCATGGAAGGATCAGTATTGACATTGCAGAATTTACCTTGGATTTATCCCATCACAAAACCAGCTGAACCACGTCATTCAGTGATTGCAAGGGCACATCAATGTCTCTTCAACATCCTGCCACTGGTTTACTCAGTCAAGTTCATCTTGATAATACCCACGAGTAACATTAGCTATAGGGAATAAAAATTAACAACATCTAAATAGAAATGGTATGTACATGTTTAAATGAATCCTGACCACGGCCTAATCGATTTGATCCTAGTTATGAATCATCATAAGCATCGACCTCCTCCATCCTCCATCATTCTGGATGATGCACAGTATATATACTGTAGTTGTATAAATACATTCCTGAGTGTGAATAAGAGAAGAACTGTGTCATGGGCGTGCTCTGGGGGGGGCTAGCTGGCTGGGCTGTAAGCCTCTTTAGCTGTCTCCACAGGGGGGGTAGTGTGATCCTCTCCTGGGCCCCTGGGTGGCCTGGCGTTAACACGCTCTACAGGAAGGAACACCTTCGACCAGGGGGCTTATTCATCAACTCCCAAACAGACAGACACACTGTCATGTGACCAGGCAATTCTGCCTTGTTTGTGTCAGACAGGCCAGCATGCTAGTGTTAGCCCACAGTCATGCCATCTCACTTTAATAGAGTCACATTTTCACAGAGTAAAACTAGCAGACTTATAATTCTCTATACTTGCACACAGACATGCTAGCTTAATAATGCTTATATCGCTTAATAGTACACAGTCGTGCTAGCCACATCCATCAAGAATGGCTAGCTAGATAGTTGGGTCACATATTTAACCTTTATTTAACTAGGAAAGTCAGTGAAGTACAAATTCTTATTTACAATGACAGCCTACCCCGGTCAAACCCGGACGACGCTGGGCCAATTGTGCACCGCCCTATGGGACTCCTAATCATGGCCGGATGTGATACAGGCTGGATTCCAACCAGGGACTGTAGTGATGCCTCTTGCACTGAGATGCAGTGCCTTAGACCGCTGCGCCACTCAGGAGCCCTAAAATAATGTTTGTGTGTGTGTGTGACTATGTGACCTGCTTCTACTCACCTCAGACAAACTAACATCACCATAGTCATGCTGTCCACAGCACAGCACAGACAAGCTAACTGGCATGTAGCTATATGACCCAGTAGGGCTAGTGTGTATGGAATTCCTATGGAGATCCTTCAACACACATGCACACACTATCACATCCACACACACACTCCCCTATTCTTATGGTGTAAAGAGTTAAAGGTTCATATCTTAGACATGTGTTTCAGTTTCAACCCACTGGAGTGATGCAGTCGTTATTGTAGAGATACAGAACTACTTCTCCAGCTGCCAGGAATATAACTAGAGAAACTGTTAACAAATGGTTCAGAGGTTATTCTGTGCAGATGTTGTTTTGTAAGAAATGTTTCATTTTCATAGCACAATTACACTCTTCCTACAATAGCGGACCTTTAATCAACAAAATCTCTTATTGTATCCAGGCTAACCAACGGAACTCAATCAACAAAACCAATGTAATTATCTAGAAAAAATAGATATCAATAGTATTTAAATGGATTGTTGTAAATTGATTAAAAACAAACTTGCTTAATTACTTTTTATACCAAATAAATGTATTGTGATAAAAACCTCAACACTTCCATGTCATGTAACTGTAAAGTAATGTTGCCAAAAGTACCCAGTATGTTTTGAAATCCCACCAGTAACCGTTTTTCTCAAATTAAATCATAGTGTATTTGCCACATGCTTTGTAAACAGCAGGTGTAGACTAACAGTAAAATGCTTACTTACCGGCCCTTTCCAACAATTCTGAGAAAAAAAATTGAAATAATTGAAAAATAATACAAGGAATAAATACACAATGAGTAACGATAACTTGGCTATATACACAGGGTATGTGTTCAGGGGTACAAGGTAATTGAGGTAGATTTGTACATAAGGTAGTTAGGGATAAAGTGAAAATGCAACAGGATAGTTAATAAACAGTAGCAGCAGCATATGTGATGAGTCAAAAGAGTTACTGCAAAAAGGGTCAATGCAGAAAGTTAAGTAGTTAACCAATAGCTACCCAGACTAACTATCTAGCATTCTTATGGCTTGTGAGTAGAGCTGTTCAGGGTCCTGTTGATTGCAGACTTGGTGCATCGGTATCACTTTCCGTGCGGTAGCAAAGAGAACAGTCGATGACTTGGGTGGCGGGATTCTTTGACAATATAGCCCCAGTGATGTATTGGGCTGGACGCACTACGCTCTGTAGCGCCTTGCGGTCAGATGCCAAGCAGTTGTCATACCAAGCGGTGACGCAGCATGTCAAGATGCTCTACATGGTGCAGCTGTAGAACGTTTTGTGGATCTGAGGAACCATGCCAAATCTTTTTTGTGGAGACGGCTCTGTTCGGCCTTCTCCACAACTATGTTTGTGTGAGTGGACCATGATAATTTTTTGGTGATGTGGACACCAAGGAACTTGAATCTCCAAACCCGCTCCACAACAGGGCGTGCTTGGCCCTACATTTACTGAAGTCTATGTTCAGCTCCTTTGTCTTGCTGACGTTGAATGAGAGGTTGTTGTCCTGGCACCATACTGCCTCCCTGTAGACTATTTCATCGTCGTCGGTGATCAGGCCAACCACGTTGTGCCTTCAGCAAACTTAATGATGGTGTTGGAGTATCGTGCCCTGCCATGCAGTCGTGGGTGAAGAGGGAGCACAGGAGGGGACTAAACACACACCCCTGAGGAGCTCCTTGTTGAAGGTCAGAGTGGTGGATATGTTGTTGCCTACCCTCAACACCTGGGGGCAACCAAGGTACTTATTTATGGAGCCGAAGCACAGATTGAGAATCGGTCTGCACATTGTGATTCACGGACAATAAAAATAAAACTCCAGATAAACAACCTAGGTGTTATTTTATATTCTGAACTCAAATACAAATCACACATTAGGAATGTGACCAAGATAGCTTTTTACCACCTGAGGAACATTGCTAAGGTGGGGCAATTTTAAGGTTCTTCTATTGGTTTTTAAATCAATCCTCATTTGTGCACCCCAATACATGTCAGACCTGCTTTTAAGTTATGTACCCAGTAGGTCCATCAGGTCCTCTGGCACTGGCTTTTTAACTATCCCAAAGCCGAGGACCAAGAGGCATGGGGAGGCAGCCTTTAGTTATTATGCCCCCGGCCTCTGGAATAGCCAGCCAGAGAACTTGGGGGGGGGCGAAACTGGGAATGATTTTATATTTTTTAATCCTTTTATATTTGTTGTGCAGTAAATATTTCAGTTTTTATTCTCATGTTTTCCTGTGAAGCACATTGCCTTGTATTACATGTCTGAAATGTGCTGTATAAATACAGCTTGATTTGATTTGATTTGATTTGAAGTCCAAGAACCAGTTGCAGAGGGGGTTGTTCAGTCCCAGGGTCCCAGGGTCCCAGGGTCCTGAGCTTAGTGATGAGCATGGAGGGCACTATGCTGTTGAACGCTGAGCTACAGTCAATGAACAGCATTCTCACGTAGGTATTCCTCTTGTCCAGGTCGGAGAGGGCAGTGTGAAGTGCAATAGAGAGTGCATCATCTGTGGATCTGATGGGGCAGTATGTGTATTGGAGTGTGTCCAGGGTGTCTGGGATGATGGTGTTGATGTGAGCCATGAACAGCCTTTCCAAGCATTTCATGGCTACAATGAATACTATGGGGTGGCAGTCATTTAGACAGGTTACCTTTGCATTCTCGGGCACAAAGACTATGGTGGTTTGCTTAAAACATGTACTGTAGGTATTACAGACTGGGTCACGGAGGGGTTGAACATTTCAATGATGACACTTGCCAGCTGGTCAGTGCATGCTCTGAGTACGCGTCCTAGTGAATGTTCATCTGTTTACTACAGAGAGAGAGATCACATAGTCATCCAGAACAGCAGTTGCTCTCATGTATGATTTAGTGTTACTTGCCACGAAGCAAGCATAGAAGGAATTTAGCTTCTCTAGTAGGCTCACATCACTAGGCAGCTCCTGGCTGGTTTTCCCTTTGTAATCCATGATAGTTTGCAAGCTCTGACACATCCGGCGAGCTTCAGAGTCGGCGTAGTAGGAATCAATCTTAGTCCTGTATTCATGTTTTGTCTTTTTGATGCCTCGCCAGAGGTCGAGTAGGGTCCCGTTCCTTGAAAGCGGCAGCTCTAGCCTTTAGCTCAGTGCGGATGTTGCCTGTAATCCATGGCTTCTGGTTGGGATATGTACGTGCGGTCACTGTGGGGATGGCGTTGTCGATGCACTTATTAAAGAAGCCAGTGACTGATGTCAATGTTATCGGATGAATCCCAGTCCTGTAGCTTAGCATCAGCTTCATTGAACCACTTCCATATTGAGCACATCACTGGCACTTGCTGTTTGAGTTTCTGTGTGTGGAATAAAGGTGAACTAGAGTTTGTTCTTCTCTAGTTGCACAGGTGACATGCTGGTTAAAATGTGGTAAGACGGATTTCAGTTTCCCTGCATTAAAATCCCTGGCCAGTAGGAGCGCTGCCTCTGCATGTGCATTTTCTTGTTTGCTTATGGCCCTATACACCTGTTTTAGGGCGGTCTTAGTGCCAGCATTGGTTTGTGGTGGTAAATAGACAGCTACAAAAAATCTAGGTTTTAATTATATTTTCTAACTCAGGTGAGCAAAACCTTGAGACTTCCTTAATATTAGAGATCGCGCACCAGCTATTGTTAACAAAGACACACACCTCCCCCATAACCTTACCCGAAGCTGCTGGTCTTTACGATGCATTTCAAAAACAGCTAAATGTATATTATCCATGTTCTTGTTCAGCCACGACTCCGAGAAACATAGGATATTACAGTTCTTCAGGTCCCAATTATAGCATTGTCTCGAATGGAGCTTGTCCAGTTCGTTCGCCAAGGGAACGGAAGGTGGAGGCAGTTTATTAACTCGCCGGCGTAGTCTCGTCAGGGAGCCCGCTTGTTTGCCTCTCTTGCATCGTCTCTTCCTTTTTTGATTCCCAGGGATTAGGGCCTGGCTTGGAATGAGCAGTACATTCACACCTGCCGACTCGTTGAAGTAGAAATCTTCATCCAAATCGAGTTTAGTGATCGCTGTTCTGTTGTCCAGAAGCTGTTTTCTGTCGTAGGAAAAGATCGCGGAAATATTATGAACAAAAAAAGTTAAGATCAGTGTAAAAACAAAATACACCAGTTAGCAAAATTGGTCAGGAGCCCGTAAAACGGTAGCTATCTACTGCAGCTCCATCTTCATCTGTCTGGCCTCCTGAGACTGTTCTGATTATGTGGGATACTTGAGATGCTGAGGAAGAGGGTGAATATATGAGATGAGGGGTGGGTAAAGGGAGGGATGGAGGGACAGCCTGGTCTCATAGACTAGAAGTAACATAGTAAACGTTAATCCGAGAAACAAATTATATGATATGTTACCTTTGGTATGGTTATATAAAACAGAAGGTAACTTAACCCTTTACACTCGTGGGACTTGGCCTATATGTATAGGGCTAAATTTAAATGTTTCTTACAGAAGAAATATGAAAAGCATATGCATAACCATAGTAGCAATTGAAATAAAACAGTTTGGAGGTTATGGAAAAATGATTAGACCAATGGTTAGGACACAACAGCTCACCTGAATACAAACATTACATTGTTGATTGTATGTGCATTTGACATTTACTGTACTTTTCTTTCACTGCATTTGTTGATAACGAAATTTGAAAATATGTTGAATACATTCAGTAACACGATAATATGAGGTAGGTGCAACATAAGACAACAATATTACAAAGGTTGGAGTGAGAGGACTATAACTGCTGTCTCCAAGTGTCCACACACCTCTCCAAAGTGTGCACAGTTCCTAAGTAAATGCGATGCACTTTTATGACTCAAAGAAAAGCCTGCAACTATAAGGTGCTTTTTTGAGCTGTCCTAGATCTGCCTTTGAAGAACTAGAGCAAGCACATTTGTAGGTTTGGTTGGAACACAACCCTGCATCCCCACCACCATTGGGGTGGTAGGGTAGCCTAGTGGTTAGAGCGTTGGACTAGTAACCGAAAGGTTGCAAGTTCAAATCCCTGAGCTGACAAGGTACAAATCTGTCATTCTGCCCCTGAACAGGCAGTTAACCAACTGTTCCTAGGCTGTTATTGAAAATAAGAATTTCTTCTTAACTGACTTGCATAGTCAAAAAACTAAAACATATTTTTTTAAATCACACAATTACTGTTTTTTACGCAGTCCAAAGATGGTCCATTATAAATCGCAATCTGGGACAAGTGGGAATCATTTCAAAGCAAGTTCTATTGCCAACATGACTAACTAAGTTATAAAAAAAACGATATTACAAGGTTAAGCTTTCACAATACAATTCAGGGAAACGGATCGTAATTTTGGTGCGCATAGAAAGGAGTCATGAGTGGGTTCAGCTGCCTGGGCTGCTGCACATTTCCTTCACAAAAGACAAACATAGACTCATTCTGTTCAGAACAACCCAGGGTATTACACCATGTTGTGTTGTAACTGTACATCAAACAAAATTGACACTGTATGTGACATTCATATTATGCTGTGGAAATGTGACGTGCACGTTTGGAATCATGAGTGTTTGGCTTGCTTGCATGACATCAAAGCCATATCAACGCTAGTAAAACCAAATGCATGCTTTTCAACCGTTCGCTGCCTGCACCCGCACGCCCGACTGGCATCACCACCCTGGATGGTTCCGACCTGGAATATGTGGACATCTATAAGTACCTAGGTGTCTGGCTAGACTCTAAACTCTCCTTCCAGACTCATATCAAACATCTCCAATCTAAAATAAAATCTAGAGTCGGCTTTCTATTCCGCAACAAAGCCTCCTTCACTCACGCCGCCAAACTTACCCTAGTAAAACTGACTATCCTACCGATCCTCGACTTCGGCGATGTCATCTACAAAATAGCTTCCAATACTCTACTCAGCAAACTGGATGCAGTTTATCACAGTGCCATCCGTTTTGTTACTAAAGCACCTTATACCACCCACCACTGCGACCTGTATGCTCTAGTCCGCTGGCCCTCGCTACATATTCGTCGCCACTGGCTCCAGGTCATCTACAAGTCCATGCTAGGTAAAGCTCCGCCTTATCTCAGTTCACTGGTCAGGATGGCAACACCCACCCGTAGCACGCGCTCCAGCAGGTGTATCTCACTGATCATCCCTAAAGCCAACACCCCATTTGGCCGCCTTTCGTTCCAGTTTTTGCAAAAATCGCTAAAGTTGGAGACTTTTATCTCCCTCACCAACTTCAAACATCTGCTATCTGAGCAGCTAAACGATCGCTGCAGCTGTACATAGTCTATCGGTAAATAGCCCACCCAATTTTACCTACCTCATCCCCATACTGTTTATATTTATTTACTTTTCTGCTCTTTTGTACACCAATATCTCTACCTGTACATGACCATCTGATCATTTATCACTCCAGTGTTAATCTGCAAAATTGTAATTATTCGCCTACCTCCCAATGCCTTTTGCACACAATGTATATACTCTCTTTTTTTTCTACTGTGTTATTGACTTGTTAATTGTTTACTCCATGTGTAACTCTGTGTTGTCTGTTCACACTGCTATGCTTTATCTTGGCCAGGTCGAAGTTGCAAATGAGAACTTGTTCTCAACTAGCCTACCTGGTTAAATAAAGGTGAAATAAAAAAATAAAAAATATTTGTATTATAATCCTCAATGTCTCATCTTTCAAAATACATACAGCATTTCCCTTACTCAGATAACAAAAAACAAAGGAGGGTCGTCGGTGGGCGTATAACATGAACATCTAGAAAACCAACGATTGAGTGTTCGACTCTCATTACGGTCAACTTTTGTAATTTTATCAAAAAGCAACTTTGCAACTACTTAGAATGTTAGCTAACCCTTCCCCTAATCCTGACCTTAACCCCTTTAACGTAACTCCTAAACCTAACATGGACCCTAAGCTTAACCCCTAACCACAGCAAACATTTGCATTAGCTGCCTAGCAACCTAGCTAACATTAGCCACAACCAATTGGAATTCGTAACATATCATACATATTGGAAATTCGTAACATATTGTATGAATTGCAATTTGTAACATATCATACGAATTGTAATGTAACATATCAAATAAAATGGAGGATAGATATCCACAAATTAATAGATACCATACCATATGTATCATAATAATTTCAGTTTACTATGCTACGTCTAACCTTGAGTCCAGATTGGGAGGGAGGGGGTTCCCGGGAGCTGGTCGCATGAGAGCCAGGGAGGGTGCTATCCCTCTATAATTTAATCACATTTGGCTGTCTCCCTGTTCTCAGCCTGCACGGTAAAGCAAGCTAGGCACCGCGGTGACACACACACAGACAGAGAAACAGACACACACACTCTCTCCCGCTCTCTCTATCCCACCTCTCTCTCCCGCTTTCTCTCCCCTCACTCTCTGACCAACACACTCGTGATAAGCAAAACATTTCCTTCCTCATCCTGTCACCAGAAAATTATACAGAACATCCCTTCACCATACAGCCTCAGTCGGTCATCATGTCAGAACATCCCTTCACCATACAGCCTGAGTCTGTCATCATGTCAGAACATCCCTTCACCATACAGCCTCAGCCGGTCATCATGTCAGAACATCCCTTCACCATACAGCCTCAGCCGGTCATCATGTCAGAACATCCCTTCACCATACAGCCTCAGCCGGTCATCATGTCAGAACATCCCTTCACCATACAGCCCCAGCCAGTCATCATGTCAGAATATCCCTTCACCATACAGCCTCAGTCAGTCATCATGTCAGAACATCCCTTCACCATACAGCCTGAGTCAGTCATCATGTCAGAACATCCCTTCACCATACAGCCTCAGCCAGTCATCATGTCAGAACATCCCTTCACCATACAGCCTCAGCCAGTCATCATGTCAGAACATCCCTTCACCATACAGCCTCAGTCGGTCATCATGTCAGAACATCCCTTCACCATACAGCCTCAGTCGGTCATCATGTCAGAACATCCCTTCACCATACAGCCTCAGTCAGTCATCATGTCAGAACATCCCTTCACCATACAGCCTCAGCTAGACATCATGTCAGAACAGCCCTTCACATGCAGTCTCAGCTGGACAAAATGTCCCTTCACCATGCAACTTCAGCTGGACATCATGTCAACATTTCCCTGACTCCCCCCAGTTCTATAAAATGTGTACATTGTGTACAGCATATTGAGATCTACATCCCTAAGGCTATGGGGAAATACTAATGATCTATCTTAATATGCAATGTAATAATCCAGCAGTGACACAATATGGATTTCTTTCTGGAACCCATTTGATTTCCATTTCTAAATAGCCAGATTATAGAACATTTGTAGACAGAATTTGTGCATTCATCATTATTCCCCCCCACACACACAAAGTCAATTGCTGGTTAACAAAAAGAGGAGGAGACAGGCACATAATTATTTCCGTTCATTTTTAGATTTAGAGCTTTTTTGTAAATGTTTGTTTTCTTCACCCAGAGAGACATGTTGCAGTGCCTCAGCCTTTTGCTCTGTGCCATGGTACCATGGTGCCACCCACCAGTGGCATGACAATGGGCCTCAGGATCTCATCACGGTATCTGCATTCAAATTGCCATTGATAAAATTCAATTGTGTTGGTTGTCCGTAAATTGTGTTGGTTGTCCTGCCCATACCATAACCCCACTGCCACCATGGGGCACTTTGCCCATATGTCTGATATCTGCCCAGTACAGTTGAAACCGGGATTCATCCGTGAAGAGCACACTTCTCCAGTGTGCCAGTGGCCATCGAAGGTGAGCATTTGCACACTGAAGTCTGTACCGACGCCGAACTGCAGTCAGGTCAAGACCCTGGTGAGGACGATGAGCATGCAGATGAGCTTCCCTGAGCTTCCCTGAGGTTTCTAACAGTTTGTGCAGAAATCTTCCTGTTGTGCCACAGTTTCATCCCACAGGTAAAGAAGCAGGATGTGGAGATCCTGGGTTGGCGTAGTTACATGTAGTCTGCGGTTGTGAGGCCAGTTGGACATACTGCCAAATTCTCTAAAAGGATATTGGAGGCAGCTTAAGGTAGACAAATGAACATTTAACTCTTTGGCAACAGCTCGGGTGGACTTTCCTGCAGTCAGCATACCAATTGCAAACTCCCTCAGAACTTGAGACTTCTTTGGCATTGTACTGTGTGACAAAACTGCACATTTTAGAGTAGCATTTTATTGTACCAAGCACGAGGTGCACCTGTGTAATGATCATGCTGTTTAATCAGCTTCTTGATATGCCACACCTGTCAGGTGGATAGATTATATGGCAAAGGAGAAAGGCTCACTAAAAGGAATGTAAACAAATTTATGCCCAGAAATTGAGAGAAATAAGCGTTTTGTACATGTAGAACATTTCTAGAATCTTCTATTTCAGCTCATGAAACATGGGACCAACACTTTACATTTTGCGTTCCTATTTTTGTTCAGTATAGTTAACCATGTACGAGAATTCAAAACAGTGCAACACTTTGCCTCGGAAATGTAATATATCCTTTCAATGTTAGCTGCATGCTATAAAGGAATAATAACAATGTAGAGCATTCAAAGGTTTGTTAAGGCATCAAATCTCCAAAACAATATAAAACATGAATATCAACAATATGAAAATACAACAGAAAGTAGAAGTATTCCAGAAGGAGTTTAACACTCTACTTGCCGTTCAATCAAACAACTCAGCTAAACAAAGCTTGGCATCAGAGATTCCAGTGTAAAGCACAATATACAGTGAGTACACATTTCATATCAAAATTCTAAATATCTAAATAAGCTGAGACTCAAGCAATTCAAAGCAAGTGTCATACTGCTTAGTTCACTATCTTAAATTCTAAGTAATATCCTCCTTCAGTTTTAGCTATAACCCTCTTTTGACAATCTACAAACGTATCATTGACAGAAGCCAAAGCACTCACAAGAAGATTGAAAGAAGAAGAGTAACCCACCAGTCTCAGAATGCAGTCTTCTCCCAAACTTCTTTATGCTCCAGTATGTCCGTCCTCTTTTCTTTCTTTCTTTTTCCCTTCTTCTCTTTTCTTCTTTCTTTCTTTCTTTCTTTCTTTCTTTCTTTCTTTCTTTCTTTCTTTCTTTCTTTCTTTCTTTCTTTCTTTCTTTCTTTCTTTCTTTCTTTCTTTCTTTCTGTCTTTCTTTCTGTCTTTCTTTCTTTACTTATCTTTTATCCCACTCGTTCTTTACCCCTCACACACTCACACTGCTCCCTGAAAACTTATCATGTCCTCCTGTATGCAAATAATTTTGACTTGAGAGTCGGCTGGAGATGAGGGAACAAGGGAGAAAAAGAGGAGAGAGGCAAGAGATAGAAAGAGGAAGACGGAAGGAGGAGAGAAGATAATGGTTGAAGGCAGGCAACCAATGGGCCTGGAGCTTAATGGAAAAAAAGGAATGAGGGCAGCACCAATGAGGCGAAGCGGAAGGGAGAGAGAGATGAGGGAGGAGAGGCGGCGAAGGTAAGGATGGTGAGAGAGCGCACAGCCGAGAGGAAAGCGCGAAGGAGAGTGTGGAGCGGCAGACAGAGACAGAGAGAGAGAGAGAGAGAGAGAGAGAGAGAGGGAGGAAAAAAAAGCAGAGGATGTGCGTTGCAGGGGCTAGGTACCCCAGTGAGATAGAGAGACTGCAGAAGAGAAGAGAGGGAGAGAAGGAACCGTGTGTGGCTTACCGTAGTGTAGATGGCATTCTCAGACAGCCACGCAGACAGACTCCTCACCCAGCGAGACTCACACAGCACAGCACACCGTACCAAGACTGATGAATGACAAAAACAACAAAGGAGAAGAACACCAAGCCGCCTGGTACCCTAAAGCAAGAGTGCGTCTGTGAGTGTATGTATGTGTGAGAGTGTGAGTGCGATCATGTTCATGTGTGTGTGTGTGGGGGGATACGTGCTGAGAGGAGAGAGAGAGTCTTTCTTTCTCTCTCACTGTGTATATGTATGTATTTGAGAAGAACACATATCCCTGTTTCTCTCCCTCTCCCACAATCTAGCTCTACTGCTCTCTCTCTCTCTCTCTCTCTTTCTCTCTCTCTCTCTCTGACTCTCGCTCTCTCGCTCTGACTCTCTCTCTCTGACTCTGACTCTCTCTCTCTCTCTCTCTCTCTCTCTCTCTCTCTCTCTCTCTCTCTCTCTCTCTCTCTCTCTCTCTCTCTCTCTCTCCCTGTCCTACATGTATTCAAGGCTGCAGACAGTCTGCTCCCAGCGTCAGTTCTTCCCACGGGCCCTGGGTCTCAAGAGGGTGGGAGGGGGCGGAGGGATGGAGGGGGAGGATGAAGGAAAGGGAGGATAAAAGGAGGGGGATGGGGCGGGGCTTGCATGACATGTGGAGGGCTGTGGACTGCTGTATTTAACCTGGGAATCTACAATGTGCCCATGTATCCTCCAGGAGGAAGCCAAGATGAGCTCCTCTGGTTCAAGACACAATATGTGGCTGTAGTTCAGCTGTATGTGGAACTGAGAGCAGTAAGATTGTAGAGTAGAATGGAATATGGGAAGGCTGCTGAGCTGTAGTGCACACGGTTAATTAAGGCTGCTTCCCTGTCTGGGCTTTGAACTATGGTGAGCAGCAGAATGGTGGAGGAGATAAATGAGTTGGAAATCACGCTCGCCGTGTTCTCAGCCAACACACTGACAGCTAGGGAGTCAGGAGAACCTATTGGCTAAAACCTAGGACATATTTACAGTAAATCATGTCCTGCCGTAGAGCGCTGACATGTATAGTCATTCTTGTGTGAATGAAAAGGGAATAACAGCAAATACATTTGCATTTTTACCCAGATATGCAAATGAAGGAAAGCTAATTTGGTCCTTGAGACATCATCAGAATTAGATTATGAGTTAGATTCATTTCGTACCGGACAGAGGTGCTAATTCATTCATTTCTACTGGTGAGTTTGAATGACTTGCCAAAGTAGCTTGGAAATCCAGAGAGAAGCCTTGGGACAACAACAGTGGTAATACCATGGGAGAAGGTAGGCTAGATATTATTCTTTTTTAATTTATTTTTTCAATACTTACATTGTTTATATTCTAGACATAGTTATATGAAAATACATAAATACAAGAGGAAACAAAACGCGTATTAAATGAAAATACATCAAAATACAAAATGTTTGAATCTATGACAGAAAATATTGCCAAAATTCTGTTTTGATCCCCAAAATAACAATGAACAAATCATGCTTTATAAAGCCACATTTAGCAGAACCAACAAACAGAGAGCTTTCTTTAGTAAAGCTGCCAGGCTAGCAGTGAGTGAGACGAGGCATGATAAGTACTCCAGTGGATTGGGACATAGGCTGCCCTGAGGGGGCTCAATATTAACCATTTCAAATTCCTATTTGGGTATGTTAATGCCAATCGAGCACAATTAATTTACTTTGCATTCAATTGTCATAAACAAACAAACAAAAGGGAGAAAGGAAAAAATGTGTGTATTTTTGAAGATAATTAATTTTGTCAATATGTTAAAGCAGTGGTCTTCAACATGTCAATATGTTAAAGCAGTGGTCTTCACCATGTCAATATGTTAAAGCAGTGGTCTTCACCATGTCAATATGTTAAAGCAGTGGTCTTCAACATGTCAATATGTTAAAGCAGTGGTCTTCACCATGTCAATATGTTAAAGCAGTGGTCTTCACCATGTCAATATGTTAAAGCAGTGGTCTTCAACATGTCAATATGTTAAAGCAGTGGTCTTCAACATGTCAATATGTTTAAAGCAGTGGTCTTCAACATGTCAATATGTTAAAGCAGTGGTCTTCAACATGTCAATATGTTTAAAGCAGTGGTCTTCAACATGTCAATATGTTAAAGCAGTGGTCTTCAACATGTCAATATGTTAAAGCAGTGGTCTTCAACATGTCAATATGTTAAAGCAGTGGTCTTCAACATGTCAATATGTTAAAGCAGTGGTCTTCAACATGTCAATATGTTAAAGCAGTGGTCTTCAACATGTCAATATGTTAAAGCAGGGGGCTTCACCATGTCAATATGTTAAAGCAGTGGTCTTCAACATGTCAATATGTTAAAGCAGTGGTCTTCACCATGTCAATATGTTAAAGCAGTGGTCTTCAACATGTCAATATGTTAAAGCAGTGGTCTTCAACATGTCAATATGTTAAAGCAGTGGTCTTCAACATGTCAATATGTTAAAGCAGTGGTCTCCACCATGTCAAAATCTTAAAGCAGTGGTCTTCAACATGTCAATATGTTAAAGCAGTGGTCTTCAACATGTCAATATGTTAAAGCAGGGGGCTTCAACATGTCAATATGTTAAAGCAGTGGTCTTTAACATGTCAATATGTTAAAGCAGTGGTCTTCGACATGGGTGGGGGGGGGCTCTAATTATTTTAGGAAATCTGTTCCAAATATTCCCATACATAAATATATGTAATCAAGGTGTGAAATGATTATGTCTTTGTCAAATACTATATCTGTTTGGGTTGCAAGTGTACAAATGGCTGAATTTAGTTGGGGACCGCTGTATTAAATTAAATAAATAAAGGGGAAATAAAATTAAAATAAATAAATTAAAGCAACCAACAACATATTTTCATTTTTAACCCTTTTCCTTTGCTCTGGAGGCTAGTGAACACATCAACGTTGAGGAGAGTTAAACTCTTGATACTACCCATCCCGGGTCCGGGAGCGTAATCATCAACTGACACGAATTATCATAACGCAACGGACATAAATATTACTAGAAAGTATTCCTATTCATGAAATCACAAGTGAAATATATTGAAACACAGCTTAGTCTTTTGTTAATCACCCTGTCATCTCAGATTTTGAAAATATGCTTTACAGCCAAAGCAAGACAAGCATTTGTGTAAGTTTATCGATAGCCTAGCATAGCATTATGACTAGCTAGCAGCAGGCAACCTGGTCACAAAAATCAGAAAAGCAATCAAATTAAATCATTTACCTTTGATGAGCTTCAGATGTTTTCACTCACGAGACTCCCAGTTAGATAGCAAATGTTCCTTTTTTCCAAAAATATTATTTTTTGTAGGCGAAATAGCTCCGTTTGTCCTTCACGTTTGGCAAATCGACCGGTCACTACAACCCCGAAAAATATTCCAAATTAGCTCCATAATGTCGACAGAAACATGTCAAACGCTGTTTATAATCAAACCTCAAGGTGTTTTTCAAACATCTATTCGATAATATATCAACCGGGACTGGTGGCTTCTTAGTAGGAGAGAGAGAAACAATGGCCGCATTTGTCCTTCACGCTCCAAACACTCTGAGAGCCTCCAGCTGACCACTGACGCAATGTTGACGTTCAGGCTAATTTTTTCAAAATAAAAGCCTGAAACTATGTATTGTGACACTAGACACATTAGGGAAGCCATAGAAAAAGGAATCTGGTTGATATCTCATTCACTGCTCAATAGGGACGTATAGGAATGCAGAGCTTTCTAAATAAGAGTCACTTCCTGATTGGATTTTTCTCAGGCTTTCGCCTGCAATATCAGTTCTGTTATACTCACAGACAATATTTGTACAGTTTTGGAAACTTTAGAGTGTTTTCTATCCTAAGCTGTCAATTATATGCATATTATAGCATCTTGTCCTGACAAAATAGCCGTTTACTTTGGGGACGTTATTTTTCCAAAAATTAAAATAGTGCCCCCTAGATTCAAGAGGTTTAAACCTCTGCCAAGTCCGCAACAACTGGATGTTCCGATTTTTGGGACATTTTCAAGGCGACACTCAATCTTAACTCCTCCTCCACATTTACTGGATTGGTTGAAAATAGCAGAAGAGAACCTACCCCAACAGTCTTTTTTCCCTATCGTCAAGACCAGTATGTAGGGGATCTAGTTTCAGCCATTTATTTTATGCCTGCTATGTTATGTCAGAGGACATTTAATCAGAATTTCTTCATTGAATTGTGGGCTTTGATTTGTAGAATATGTGCATTGCTGTAATATAAGGAGATACATCTGCATTTCAGTATTCCTCGGTACGGTAGGAAGCTATACAGTAGGTCCATCTCACGTCGCCTCAGACACCGGGAGCGCTGGGCACAGACTGGAGACAGGAGACGAAGATAATTGGCAGTGGTGCTGGACAGCTCGCAGACAGCTCCCAGTGCTGAAAAGGACAGACAGGAAGATTGGGGAGAAACCAGCGTCACGTCACCACGTCAAACTCTAGCCGTGAGATTGTAAGAGGCGGACGAGAGAGAAATAGCAGGCAGTACACACGAGATTGTGGGAGAGAGCTATTGACTGGGTGAGGCAAGAGGAGTAATGGACAGTCAAACCACAGACCAATAGATTGGACCCAAATCCCCCCTGTAATCACGTTAATTAAATTAATCAGCAAATTAGCAGCAGTCAAATGTCAGAACGGGACACGGAAAGCTGAGGAGAAGTAATTAATGGAGCCGAGTGAAGGTGTGAGGAGGCAGACCGGCTGGAGAGGTGTCTAAGGTGCCAAAGATCTGGACAGGAGGATGGTTGATAGTTGCAACTGGTTTAGTTTTTATTTTCAAACAAAGGTAAATTGCTTTGTACAGTGTCAGAATCCGCAAAATGAATACACTTCAAGTAGCTATTTCAAACATAATTATAATAAACTCAAAGGAAACTGAACCCGTGTACTGCATTAGCTTAGCATTTTAGAGTAGCATAGGCACTCCAGCTCTGAATGGCCATGCCTGGTCCGTCAGGCTCTTTACATCATGACGATGTGAAACAAACCTTTTATCCATTAACTTCAACATTTCCCAGTGTACATGTTACCTCATTGTACTTTTCATGCGTTCATCTTTATTATTTAAACAATGCTGACAAAAAATATCAAACTTAATGACTATTAATTACGTACAAATACAAACAATTACTGTCTTGAACTAGCCCACCGTCAACAGTGGTGGAAACTCATTCATAATAAGGGTCTGAATGCATCGTCACTCCGTTACAACACCCAGGATGAGACGAAGCGAATGGAATGCACACCACGGTAAGTACACAGCTCAGCTTCTGAAATACAAACGCAGTTAACAACCAGATATTCACAGACAGAGCACAACATAACTCATAACATGACTCTTAATAATGTTACGTGATTAGTCTAACCATGGACCAGAGAGTGCTAAAATGTGTTGTTTGTTCTGTTACAGCTTGCTGTGTGTATTTACTGGGCTGCTAAAACATCATGCTTACGGCACTCTGCTGTACATTACACACTGGTGCTCAATAAACTATTAAATATGACCTTGTATTTCGTGATCATATCTAAAACAGTAGATGGTGATGGGAATGAGAAACGTCACATTTCCTCCCGATTCTGAAGACGGAGAATGCGGCCTGTAGTCACATCTTGCAGGTCCACTCCGTCCGTGCGTCCCATCCACTTAGGAGCCTTCAAAGATGCGGGACAGGAAGTCCGCTAATTGTTTTGCAGATCTTGGCCTGTAGGGAACAGTGAAATGAAAGGGATGCATCTCCGGGTACCACCAGGTGATTCAGTTGTTAGAGTTTCTCATCTTGTGGAGCCACTGCAAAGCTCTATGGTCAGTCTCTAACACAAACTCTCTTCCCAGCAGATTGTACTTCAAAGAGTCAAGGGCCCTCTTAATGGCTAGGCCATCCATTTCAATAGTCGAGTACCTAGTCTCATCCTCAAGCATCTTGTGAATGATGAAAACAATGGGCTTCAGCTCACCTACACCCTCTTGCAGAAGGACCACCCCCAGTCGTACCTCGGACATGTCCGTTTGCAGCAAGAAGGGTTATTCAAAGTCTGTCCTAACACAGCACCTCAGGTTTTGAAAGCCCTTCTGATCTCTTTGGCCAGACCAGCTTCCTGTACCAGCCCCACTACCACATACTGTTTATTGGTCGTTGTAAGGGTTAAAGAACAAATAGCATCCTCCTTACCCAACTGTGGATGGATGGCAACCTCTCCAATGACAAACCTGAGGTACTCGACCTCCCACTTCACAAATACAAATGTTTTGGGCCTGATAGTGAGGCCCGCCTCCTGGATTTGCTAGAGTACCTGCTGCAGGTAATAGAGATGGTCTTCCCAGGTCTAGCTACAGATTACCACGTCGTCAAGGTACGCAGCCGCAAAACTCTGGGTGCCAGGGACACAGTTCAACACTCAGACATCATTTACAAATTAAGCATTTGAGTTTAGTGAGTCTGCCAGATCAGAGGCAGTAGGGATGACCAGGGATGTTTTCTGTGAATTGATCAATTTTATATCCATTTTCAATTTTCCTGTCCTGCTAAGCATTCAAAATGTAACGAGTACTTTTGAGTGTCAGGGAAAATGTAAGGAGTAAAAAGTATAACGTTTTATATGAATGTAGTGGAGTAAAAGTAAAAGTTGTCAAAACTATAAATAGTAGAGTAAAGTACAGATACCCCAAAAAACCGACGTAAGTAGTACCTAAACGTATATTTACTGAAGTACTTTACACCACCGGTCATGGAGTACCTGGTCCATCAATCGCTGAAAGGTAGCTGGCACCCTATGGAGCCCAAATTCCATCACCGTCAACTGGAAGACCCCCATCGGCATCCTGAAAGCTGTGAGCTCCTTTGCCTCCTCTGACAGTGGGACCTGCCAGTACCTGTTACTCATATCCAACGTGGAGTTGAACCTCTCCTTCCCCATCTGTTCATTCAGGTCATTGATATGTGGCATGGGATATTGACCAACTTGGTGAGCTCATTCAACCCCCGGAAGCCCATGCAGAATCTGATGGTCCCATCCTTCTTGGAGACGAGACCTTTTGGGCTAGACCACTCACTAAATTACCTTTTGATCACTCCCATTCTCTTCATGGCCTGCTGCCTCAGCACTGAGACGAGTCTCTCCGCTAGCATTTTGACCGTACCAGAGCCCTGTCCTTTAGATAGATTTTGTGCTGGACCAGAGTGGTGTACCCAGGTGTCTCCTGGAAAAGCTCTGGGATCAACAACTCTCCAAGCTGTTCTTGCTGGCGAGACGTGAGGTGTGATAGCTCCATGGGTGGTGGTGTGCTGATGGTCAGAAAGTATGGTATCTTCTTCTAACAGACGAACAGCTGGTCTTTACCGCCTCATCTATGGAACTTAACTCTTTCAATAGGTTGATGTGAAACTTTTGCACTTTTTACTTTCTGGCATGTGAATCTCATATGTCAGAGGTGCTACCTTGCATATGACCTCATATGGACCATGCAATTTGGCCAGCAGCTTGCTCTCATGTGTGGGGAGCAACAGCTACACCTGCTAACCTGGCTCAAAACTTCTGTCCCTTGCTTTGCAGTCATACCATTATTTCTTCTAGACTTTCCTCTAGCTGTCCTGGGTCAGTGCGGTCATCTGCTCCCGCCTCTCCCTCATCTGAAGCTCATACTCCAACACATTCTTGCTCCCACCTCTTGGTCCTTCCCAGCTCTCCTTGAGCATGTCAGTGGAACACTCACTGGATGACCGTAGAAAAGATCAAAGGGAGAGAAAAAAATGGGTGCTTGTGGCACTTCTCTGTAAAGAGCAGGTACGGCAGCCGCTGGTCCAAGTCATCTCCTGCTTGAGAGACAAACTTGCATAACATACTATTCAGGGTCTGGTTGAAGCGCTCAACCAATCTGTTTGCGGATGATAGGGTGTGGTCTTTATAACCTTGATCCCCTACAGCCTGTACACATTTCTGAACAGTTCTGAGAGGAAATTGGTACCCTGATCTGTGAGGACTTCCCTAGGCATGCCTACTCGTGATAAGAACTAGATGAAGCAATTAGCAACCTGCCTAGCCTTAATATTTCTCAGTGGAAAGTTTCAAGGTACTTGGTGACATAATCACAAATAACCTGTATGTATCTGTTCCCTCTCTTAGTCCTGTCTAGAGGGCCCACTATGTCCATACCAATCCTCTCAAATGGGGTGTACACTAAGGATATAAGCTGGAAGTTGGAGGGTGGAAGTCTTCTCCCTAAGGTAAGCTGACTCTTAGTGAATGTTTTACAAAACTATTTCACCTCTGCGTCATGCAGTGGCCATGTACGAGGCTTGAGATCCTGTCTAGGGTCTTCTTACCACCTAGATGCCCTGCCCATGACACCGCATGGCCTAGGGTCAAGACCTTTCTGAGGGTTTCCCTAGCACTCTGAGACCTTCTGGCAACATTACAGAGCTCTGCCTGGGGCAGAAGGTCAACGTCCTTCCCTATCACCACTCGGTAAGGGAGATTAGGGACTAGAGCAACTTGGAAGAAAAAAGATTGACCATCTACAGTAACAAAAACTTTGGTAGTGGTGTATATTCCCTCATCTCAGTGAAAACAGCATATTCTGACCAGGGCCTGATCCTGCTACTCCTCCATAGGGACCAAACTTTCAAGCACTACAGTTTGTGAGCTGCCTGTGTCCACTTGGGCATGTGGGGCATTGACAAGAGGGTTAGGGAGGGTGCTGGCATGGTCTGGCATGGTAGGTCTGGGCACATAGGACTTCCTAGCTGGGCAGCGTGGCTTGGTATGTCCTACCCCCCACAAAAGTGACACTTCAGTTCCTGCCTGCTGGAGCTGTCACTTGGCCTATGGTAATTACTAGTGTAAGTACTAGGATTAGTAACATGGGCTTGACTAGGATAAGTACTAGGCATCACAACCTCGATCATCCCCATCAGACTTACATGTACTTCTGGCTCATTGGTTCCAACAGCCAGAGGTGGTTCTCTTGGCTCCTTTCCTGGCGGCAATGAACACTTCAGCTAGCTCAGCTGCCTTCTCAGCCGTCTTAGGGTGATACTCCCTAATCCAGACCTCCATCTCTGGACTTTGCTGGTCTGATCCACTTATACTATAGGTCCCTCAGCCGGACATACAGCTCTCGTCGTGTCTTGTCACGTAGGATTTCAATGGAATGTAAACATTGTCTGTAGGTGTAGCATTGATGTAGCAACTTCTTCATCATGGCCTCCTTTCCCTGGAGGAACTGTCTCTGAAAGGTTCTCGATCGCTTCTCTTGGAGCACCGCTTCCAACTTACGCAACGTCGCTACAAAATATCTCAAAAGTTACCTGTAAACTTTGCCAAAACATTTCAAACGACTTTTGTAATACAACTTTAGGTATTTCTAAATGTATATAATTGATCAAATTGAAGACGGGATGATCTGTGTTCAATACAGGAGCAAAACAAACTGACGCTACTTTTCTGGTTACGCGCCTCTATCAAAAGGTTCACATGAAGTGACGTTCGTTCTGAGCTATGTTACTTCTTCATTACACAAAGGAAAAACCTCAACCAATTTCAACAAACTGGTGACATCCAGTGGAAGAGGTAAGAACTGCAGGAAAGTCGATTAGAATTCTGGATTCCCCATGTAAACATATTGAAAAGACAGTGACTTAAAAAAAAAAAAATCTGAATGGTTTGTCCTCGGAGTTTCGCCTGCTAAATAAGTTCTGTTATACTCACAGACAAGATTCAAACAGTTTTAGAGACTTCAGAGTGTTTTCTATCCAATAATAATAATATGCATATATTAGGATCTGGGACAGAGTAGGAGGCAGTTCAGTTTGGGCACGCTATTTATCCAAAAGTGAAAATGCTGCCCCCTACCCCAAACAGGTTAACAACCAGATATTCACAGACGGAGCACAACATAACGACTCTTAACAATACCTCGCTCATAGGCCGCTCTGCTGACAAGACTCATCAATGAGATTGTGTTTTTACAATGAATTTGAAGTTGTATTACATTTGCATCCCTAGCATGACTTCCTCCTGCTAAAGAGACAGGAAGCCAGCAGTCAGCTGTGGGATGTACCTCAAAAGCAACAACAACAAAAGCAGGCAATGATACTTCCTGCCAGGCGAAGATTGGTTGAAGTGTTCTGGCAAAACATGAGAGGGCTTGTACAGTACAGTGTTGTGGTAATAAGGGAGAAGTAGATGGAGAGATACAGATGAAGGATCTTAATTTGATCACTCTTTTGTTGCGGAGAATATTCCTGCACAGCAGGAAATGTAGATGAGCTTCCTGATTTACATAAATTCACTGAAAACCCACAATAACACATGGTTTTATTTCCAGTTTTGCACTTTTTAGGTAGCCTACTTTTGGCCAAATAATAGCCTAACCACAGATCAAGTAACATTAAGGACTAAACTTTAAAATCCTGTTGCTGCAGGTTTATTTTGCTGTAACATTATAGGTCAAATTAAGATCCTGCATCTGTAGAAGAGAGAGGGAGCGAGAGAGAGAGAGAGAGAGAGAGAGAGGTATAGAGAGAGAGGATGGGATGACAAATGTATCTATTTTACCTGCAAACACAGCACATACACACAGCACAACAGACATGCAAGGACACACATGCAGACACACGCACAAGGACTGACACATAGACACATTTACATGTTTGCATGAACACAGGCTTGTGCGCATGTACACATTGGACTTCAAATACACACATAAAGGAAATACATGGGCACTGAAATAGAATATAAAAACCAATATACACATGCAGCACATATACATTATGCAGAGACATGAACACACACACACACACACACACACACACACACACACACACACACACACATGAACACACACGCACACACACATGAACACACACACACACACATGAACACACACATGAACACACACGCACACACACCCACGCATGCTCTCGACTGTATATGTCCTCCATCATTTATATTTCCTTCTATTCCACTCTTCCTCTCAATCTCCCTCTTTCTCCTCCTCTCTCTGTCTCTCTCTTTCACTCTATCCCTCTCTATCCCTCTCTCTCCCCCTCTCTGTCTCCCTCTCTCTTCTTCCTTCAGCAGTCTCTAAATCCATGCCATATGACCTTCTGTTGAATAGATAAAGAATGTGCTTATCAGTCATGCAAATGAGGCTGAATTCATTTTCCACAACAGATGGCCCCATAGATAATGATGATGGAGGAGAGAAAATTAAATGTCTCTTGCACGGTGGTCATGGCAACAAGGGCTTGGCGTAATATCAATAATAAGTGCGGTGCATAATAAGGTTGCCAGTCCTGTGAATCAAGGTCTGAGGCTGGATCAGGCAAAGGAGAACTCTGAAGTTTAGAGCCCTTCTTTCCCCACTACCCACTCCACACTCTCACCCACCTTAACCCGGAACGGCAGTCTTATATTTTACTGCACACTTAAGTTTGCTTAATTACAATGATATGTATGATTCGTTATTTCATCTGTGGCAGAGCTACAATAGTTCAGAATAAAACAATGAATAAGAAAGGCTTCTGAAATTACTTTTTAATTGCACATTGAAAAGAGGGAGTGAAGTGAATGATTTTTCTATTTGTTCAACTCTGTTGAATTGCAGTCAACTCTCTCTCTCTTCCCTATCCTATTTTCCTCAACTCTCAGTGTAGCCCTGCATCGTCCTTTTTCTGTCATGTAGTCGTTTCTCTCTGCCTTTCTACCCCTCCCTCTTATTTCTATCCCAGTCTCCCCTCTATCTCCTTCTCTCTCTCCTTCTCTCTCTCCTTTCTCTTGGGATGCAACATTGATGTAATAGCAGCATGCCTGCAGCCTGCAGATGCTGTCCTCTCTCTCCTCGTTCTCCATCTTCCCCGTCTCTCCTCTCCCTCCTCTGCTCCCCCCCCTCTCCCTCTCCCTCTCTCTCTCTATATATATATATATCCCTCTCTCTCTCCCCCTCTCCCTCTCCCTCTCTATATACATATATATCCCTCTCTCTCTCTCCATCTCTCCCTCTCCCTCTCCCTCTCCCTCTCTCTGTATATATATCCCTCTCTCTCTCCATCTATCCCTCTCCCTGGCTCCCTCTCTGCTCCCCCTCTCGCCACAGAAATGAATCAGCAAGCTGGGCTGTCCTGATCAGACTGATTACCAGGAAAATGGCAGCCCATATGTCTTCATTTCCCTCACCTCACCTCACCTCCCCTCGCCTCTCCCTCACTCTGTCTGCCCTGCCCTGTCTGCCCTGCCCTGTCTGCCCTGCCCTGTCTGCCCTGCCCTGTCTGCCCTGCCCTGTCTGCCCTGCCCTGCCCTGCCCTGCCATGTCTGCCCTTCCCTGTCTGCCCTGCCCTGTCTGCCCTGCTCTGTCTGTCTGCCCTGCCCTGCCCTGCCCTGCCCTGCCCTGCCCTGCCCTCTGTCTGTCTGTCTGTCTGTCTGTCTGTCTGTCTGTCTGTCTGTCTGTCTGTCTGTCTGTCTGTCTGTCTGTCTGTCTGTCTGTCTGTCTGTCTGTCTGTCTGTCTGCCCTGCCCTGCCCTGCCCTGTCTGCCCTGCCCTGTCTGCCCTCTCTCAATATAGCTCTTCTAATAAACCTTGAACAAGGAGAGGGAGAAACGGGAGGGGAGATGGATATGGAGAGAGATCTTACACACATACACACACACACACCAGATAGACAGACCCAGACATACACACACACACACACACACACACACACACACACACACACACACACACACACACACACACACACACACACACACACACACACACACACACACACACACACACACACAGTTGTGTATTACTATACTTGTGAGGACTTTTTGGGAACCTACAATTGATTCCCATTCAAAATCCTATATTCCCTAACCACTAACCTTAACTTTAACCCCTAACCCTAACTCCTCCTAAACCTAAACCTAACCCCTAACACTAATTCTAACCCTTTTTCCTTTTTAGGACCGGCCAAATGTCCTCACTTGTCCAAATTCTCCTTGGTTTACTATTGTTATGAGGACTTCTGGTCCTCACCAGTATGGTAAATGTCATGCCCTGATCTGTTTCAACTGTCTTTGTGATTGTCTCCAACCCCCTCCAGGTGTCGCCCATCTTCCCCATGATCCCCTGTGTATTTATACCTATGTTCTCTGTTTGTCCGTTTCGAGTTTCTTGTTTGTCAAGCTTACCAGCGTTTTCCCTGTCAGATCCTATCTTTTCCCAGCCTCTCTTTTTCTCACCCTCCTGGTTTTTGACCCTTTCCTGTCCTGACCCTGATCCCGCCCGCTTGACCACTCTGCATGCCCCTGACCCTGACCCTGCCTGCCGTCCTGTACCTTTGCCTCTATCTGGATTTCCGACCTCTACCTGACCTGACCCTGAGCCTGCCTGCCGTCCTGCACATTTTCCTCTGTTGCTGTAATAAACATTGTTTCTTCGACACGGTCTGCATCTGGGTCTTACCTTATCCTGATAATAAAACTAAAAAACAGACACACACAGTGGCTTGAATCCGATGCAGAGCCTTGAGGAATACAATGGGTTGCCACTTACACACAACACACAATTCACAGAGTCCGATTCACATTCGTTTTCATAAAGATGTACAAGCATTGCAATTGCAAAAACTGCTTATTGTGACTGAAATCCATAGCTGGAGACTCAGAATGTTAACGGTTGCTGTTCAATGTTTAGTGGGACGATCAGAATAATAGGTCTGTATCCACAGCCTACTAAGGTGATGCTGGTAAAGTATATCACACCTGATATGGAATGTGTTTTGGTGGTTATGGGGGGGACACAGCATTAGCAGGTCACAGACCTTGAGGTCAGTGTTGTTCTGTAATGGTATCACATTTCAAATCAAATCAAATTTTATTGGTCACATTCAAATGGTTAGCAGATGTTATTGCGAGTGTGGTGAAATGCTTGTGATTCTAGTCCTGACAGTGCAGTAATATCTAACATGTAATCTAAAAATTCCACAACAACTACCTAATACACACAAATCTAAAGGGATGGAATAAGAATATATACATATCAATATATGGATGAGCAATGACAGAGCGGCATAGGCAAGATGCAATAGATGGTATAAAATACTGTATATACAAATGAGATGAGTAACGCAAGATGTTCATGTGGTGTTAATAAAGTGACTAGTGATCTATTTATTAAAGTTGCAAATGATTTCAAGTCTGTATGTAGGCAGCAGCCTCTCTATGTTAGTGATGGCTTTTAACAGTGGCCTTGAGATAAAAGGTGTTTTTCAGTCTCTCGGTACCAGCTTTGAAGGACCTGTACTGACCTCGCCTTCTGGATGGTAGCGGTGTGAACAGGCAGTGGCTCGGGTGGTTGTTGTCCTTGATGATCTTTTTGGCCTTCCTGTGACATCGGATGCTCTAGGTGTCCTGGAGGGTAGGTAGTTTGCCCCCGGTGATGCGTTGTGCAGACCGCACCACCCTCTGGAGAGCCTTGCGGTCGTGGGTGGTGCAGTTGCCGTACCAGGCGATGACACAGCCTGACAGGATGCTCTCAATTGCGTATCTGGAAAAGTTTGTGAGGTCTTTAGGTGAAAAGCCACATTTCTTCAGCCTCCTGAGGTTAAAGAGGCATTACGGTAGCTGTCACTATTTGGCCGTTGTGTGTGTCTTCACTGGGCCATCATTAACCTTGGACATCTAGTCATGTAAGACTAGATGTGAAAGACAGAGAGAGAGAGGGGGACAGAATGAGAGGGGGACAGAGAGTACAGCACAACAGTTCTAATTACTAGCTGCTGCCTGGCTAGCATTCTCTATGCTATCTCCTCTCTCCATACCGTCTCTCTCCTCTGTCCATGTCTCTTCTTCTCTCCCTCCATTTCCTCTTTCCCTGTCTCCCTTCCTCTTCTCCCTCTCCACTCTCTCTCGCCTCCCTCATCTCACCTCCCTTTCTTCCTCCCCTTCTGACTCTCTGCTTCACTCTCTCCCATCCCTCCCTCTCTCCAGCTCCAGACAGGCAGAGTTACACAGACAGGGCTGTGTGTTGTGTTGTGTAGATGTTGTGGCTGTAGCTCACCAGGCAGCTGAAGTAAGAGAGAGAGAGAGATTTTCAGTGAGGTGGCTTTAAAGGTAGTCCTACTTTAACCACTCATGTAAATAACGCATCAGCAGCTGCTGAGAATACCTGACACACACACACACACACACACACACACACACACACACACACACACACACACACACACACACACACACACACACACACACACACACACACACACACACACACACACACACACACACACACACACACACACACAACTATGACAAAACAACCAACAAAAATCAGTCACAGCTTCTGCAGCTCTGACTCTTACACTGGGTACACCTATAGCTCATTCCTTGGCACTAGTACTGTAGATTACTTTATCACTGACCTCAACCCAGAGTCTCTCAGAGAGTTCACAGTCAGCCCATTGACAACCCTATCAGATCACAGCAAAAATTACAGTCTACTTGCACAGAGCAATACTCAATCATGAGGCATCAAAACAAAGGGAACTGAATACTATTAAGAGAAGCTATAGATGGATGGAAAGTAGTGTGGAAACAAGAAATTCAACCCTTTTAGACAACTTCCTGGACAAAACGTTTCCATGTAGTGTAAGGTGTGAACTTGGCAGAAGAAAACTTAAAAAAGAAACTGAAAAACCTGTCCAACCAAAAACATTAGAGATCCAGAAAACCTGAGTCTACGCCTTCACTATGGCGAATCACTAAAACAATACAGAAATACACTACGGGAAAAAGAAGGAAAAGCACGTAAGAAATCAGCTCAGTGTAATTAAATAATCCACTTCTGGGAAAATTGGAAGATACTAAACAAACAACAACACACAGTTATCTATCTAAAATGGAGATGAATGGATCAACCACCTCCAATCTTCTTGGATTTATAACAAAGATCAAACAGCAAAAACATATACATGGTCAAATACAAATCTTAGAATCAGCTATTAAAGACTACCAGAACACACTGGAACCCACAATTAATGAAGCTGCCAGTTGAGGACTTGTGAGGCGTCTGTTTCTCAAACTAGACACTCTAATGTACCTGTCCTCTTGCTCAGTTGTGCACCGGGGCCTCCAGCTCCTCTTTCAATTTTGATTAGAGCCAGTTTGCACTGTTCTGTGAAGGGAGTAGTACACAGCGTTTTATGAGAGCCTTCATTTCTCAGAACAAGAATAGACTGATGAGTTTCAGAAGAAAGCTCTTTGTTTCTTGCCATTTTGAGCCTGCAATCGAACCTACAAATGCTGATGCTCCAGATACTCAACTAGTCTAAAGAATGCCAGTTTTATTGCTTCTTTAACCAGAACCACAGTTTTCAGCTGTGCTAACATATTTGCAAAAGGGTTTTCTAATGATCAATTAGCCTTTTCAAATTATAAACTTGGATTAGCTAACACCCCATGCCATTGGAACACAGATGGTTGCTGATAATGGGTCTGTACACCTATGTAGATATTCTATTAAAAATCTGCCATTTCCAGCTATAATAGTAATTATATGTGATGTTATTTTAATGGACAAAAATGTGTTTTTCTTTAAAAAACAAGAACATTTCTAAGTGACCCCAAACTTTTGAACGTTAGTGTATATATATATATAACAAAAAATAAGTAATTATCACATTTACATAGGTATTCAGACCCTTTACTCAGTACTTTGTCGAAGCATCTTTGGGAGCAATAACAGCCTCAAGTCTTCTTGGGTAGGACGCTACAAGCTTGTATTTGGGGAGTTTCTCCCATTCTTCTCTGCAGATCCTCTCATACTCTGTCAGATTGGATGGGGATCGTCGCTGCACAGCTATTTTCAGGTCTTTCCAGATATGCTTGATCAGGTTCAAGTCCAGGCTCTGGCTGGGCCACTCAAGGACATTCAGAGACTTGTCCTGAAGCCACTTCTGCGTTGTCTTGGCTGTGTGCTTAGGTCCATTGTCCTGTTGGAAGGTGAACCTTCGCCCCAGTCGAAGGTCCTGAGAGTTCTGGAGCAGGATTTCAAGGATCTCACTGTACTTTGTTCAATTCATATGTCCCTTGATGCTGACTAGTCTCCCTGCCGCTTAAAAACATCCCCACAGCATGATGCTGCCACCACCATACTTCACCGTAGGGATGGTGCCAGGTTTCCTCCAGGCGTGATGCCTGGCATTTAAATTAAGCCAAAGAGTTCAGTCTTGGTTTCATCAGACCTGAGAATCTTGTTTCTCATGGTCTGAGAGTCCTTTAGGTGCCTTTTGGCAAACTCCAATTTGGCTGTCATGTGCCTTCTACTGAGGAGTGGCTTCCGTCTGGCCGCTCTACCATAAAGGCCTGATTGGTGGAGTGCTGCAGAGATGGTTGTCCTTCTGGAAGTTTCTGCCATCTCCAAATAGGAACTCTGGAACTCTGATTGCTCAGTTTGGCCGGACGGCCAGCTCTAGGAAGAGTCTTTGTGGTTTCAAACTTCTTCCATTTAAGAATGACGGAGTCAACTGTGTTCTTGGGGACCTTCAATGCTGCAGAAATGTTTTGGTAACCTTCCCCTGATCTGTGCCTCGACACAATCCTGTCTCAGAGCTCTATGGACAATTCCTTCGACCTCATGGCTTGATTTTCACTGACATGCACTGTCAATTGTGGGAACTTTATATAGACAGGTGTGTGCCTTTCCAAATCATGTCCAATCAATTGAATTTGCCATAGGTGGACACCATTCAAGTTCTAGAAACATCTCAAGGATGGAATGGAAACAGGATGCAGCTGAGCTCAATGTTGAGTCTCATAGCAAAGGGACTGAATACTTATGTAAATAAGGTTTTTAATACATTTGCAAAATGTATAAAAACCTGGTTTTGCTTTGTCATTATAGGGTATTGTGTGTCGATTGATGAGGAAAAATATATTTAACTAGTTTTAGAATAAGGCTGTAACGTAACAAAATACACTGTATACTGTATATCATTGAATTGACGAAGGCACTAGAACAGTCTGCAGCACCCAGCCTCACCCTGCTAGAATCTGAAGTCAAATATCTACTGTTGGCTGATGATCTGGTGCTTCTGTCCCCAACCAAGGAGGGCCTACAGCAGTACCTAGATATTCTGCACAGATTCTGTCAGACATAGGCCAGGACAGTGAATCTCAGTAAGACAAAATAATGGTGTTCCAAAAATGTTTCAGTTGCCAAGACCGCAAATACAAATTCCATCTAGACACGTTTCCCTAGAGCACACAAAAAACTATACATACCTCGGCCTAAATGTCAGCACCACAGATACCTTCCACAACGCTGTGAATGATCTGAGAGACAAGGCCAGAAGGTCCTTCTTGTCACGACTTCTACCGAAGGTGGCTCCTCTCCCTGTTCGGGCGGCACTCGGCGGTCGTCGTCGCCGGTCTACTAGCTGCCATCGATCCCTTTTCCTTTTCATTTCTTTATGTTTTGTGTTTCACCTGGTTTCATTTTGGTTAATTAGGGTTTCCTTTGGGTTTTTGTGCCGGATTGTTTTCATTCTTTTCATTTGACTGTCAGTGACTTTTGGGTTGCGTTTTTAGTTCATTTTTAACAGGTGTTTTTTTACTGGACTGTGTGAGTGGGGTTTTGTGGCTACTATTGTAGTCCGGTGTCCTGTTATTTTGAACTTGTTTAAATAAATGCCATTTTCTTCAGAACTTGTTTCTCCTGCGCCTGACTCCACACCCACGTCTCCTTGGGAGATCTGACACTTCTACGCCATCAAAAGGAATAATAAATGCATCCTACCAATTAGAATCTGGCTAAAAATACTTGTATCAGTTATAGAACCCATTGCCCAATATGGTTGTGAGGTCTGGGGTCCGCTCACCCACCAATAATTCACAAAATCAGACAAACATCAAATTCAGACTCTGCACGCAAAACTCTGCAAAAACATCCTCAGAGTACAGCGTAAAACACCAAATAATGCATGCAAAGCAGAATTCGGCCTATACCGGCAAATGATCCAAATCCAGAAAAGTGATGTTGATTTAGGTGACCACCTAAAAGGAAGTGATTTCCAAACCTTCCATACAGACTCAGTGGGCATAGCCTTGCTATCGAGTGAGGCCGCCGTAGGCAGACCTGGCTCTCAAGAAAAGACAGGCTATGTGCACACAGTCCACAAAATGTGGTGGAAACGGGAACTCCATATTAGAAACACATATTTCACTCAGATTACAGAGGTTACACATTTTGATAAACTCCAATATAATTTGGGTGAAATACCACAGTGTACAATCACAGCAGCAAGATGTGAGACCTGTTGCCACAACAAAAGGACAACCAGTCAAGAACAAACACCATCGTAAATACAACCTATATTTATGTTTTTTTTATGTTCCCTTTTGTACTTTGCACATCATTACAACACTGTATATAACCATAATATGACATTTGAAATGCCTCTATTCCTTTTGAACATTTGTGAGTGTAGTGTTTACTGTTCCTTTTTATTGTTTATTTCACTTTTGTTTATTATATATTTCACTTGCTTTGGCAATGTAAACATATGTTTCCCATGCAAATAAAGCCCCTTGAATTAAAAAGAGAGCGAGAAAAAGAGAGCGAGAGAGAGAGTGAGAGAGAGCGAGAGAGAGAGCGAGAGAGAGAGAGAGAGAGAGAGAGAGAGAGAGAGAGACTGAGAGAGAGAGAGACTGAGAGAGAGAGAGAGAGAGAGCGAGAGAGAGAGAGAGAGAGAGAGAGACAGAGACAGAGAGAGAGAGAGAGAGAGAGAGAGAGAGAGAGAGAGAGAGAGAGAGAGAGAAGCTAATGACGTCTGCACTGCCTCCCTCACTATTGGACCCGGCATCGGATGTTCAGCCGACCAAGAGAGAAGAGAGACTGTTCAGCTGAGGGAGGGAGAGAGAAGAGAGACTGTTCAGCTGAGGGAGGGAGAGAGAAGAGAGACTGTTCAGCTGAGGGAGGGAGAGAGAAGAGAGACTGTTCAGCTGAGGGAGGGAGAGAGAAGAGAGTGTTCAGCTGAGGGAGGGAGGAGAGACTGTTCAGCTGAGGGAGAGAGAAGAGAGACTGTTCAGCTGAGGGAGGGAGAGAGAAGAGAGACTGTTCAGCTGAGGGAGGGAGAGAGGAGAGAGACTGTTCAGCTGAGGGAGGGAGAGAGAAGAGACTGTTCAGCTGAGGGAGGGAGAGAGGAGAGACTGTTCAGCTGAGGGAGGGAGAGAGGAGAGAGACTGTTCAGCTGAGGGAGGGAAAGAGGAGAGAGACTGTTCAGCTGAGGGAGGGAGAGAGAAGAGAGACTGTTCAGCTGAGGGAGGGAAAGAGGAGAGAGACTGTTCAGCTGAGGGAGGGAAAGAGGAGAGAGACTGTTCAGCTGAGGGAGGGAGAGAGAAGAGACTGTTCAGCTGAGGGAGGGAAAGAGGAGAGAGACTGTTCAGCTGAGGGAGGGAGAGAGGGGAGAGTGTTCAGCTGAGGGAGGGAGAGAGGAGAGAGACTGTTCAGCTGAGGAGAGAGAAGAGAGACTGTTCAGCTGAGGGAGAGAGAAGAGAGACTGTTCAGCAGCTGTTCAGCTGAGGGAGGGAGAGAGAAGAGAGACTGACTGTTCAGCTGAGAGAGACTGTTCAGCTGAGGGAGAGAGAAGAGAGACTGTTCAGCTGAGGGAGGGAGAGAGAAGAGAGACTGTTCAGCTGAGGGAGGGGAGAGAGGAGAGAGACTGTTCAGCTGAGGGAGGGAGAGAGAAGAGAGACTGTTCAGCTGATGGAGGGAGAGAGGAGAGAGACTGTTCAGCTGAGGGAGGAGAGAGGGAGACTGTTCAGCTGAGGGAGGAAGAGAGGAGAGACTGTTCAGCTGAGGGAGGGAGAGAGGAGAGAGACTGTTCAGCTGAGGGAGGGAGAGAGGGAGAGACTGTTCAGCTGAGGGAGGGAGAGGAGAGAGACTGTTCAGCTGAGGGAGGGAGAGAGAAGAGAGACTGTTCAGCTGAGGGACGGAGAGAGGAGAGAGACTGTTCAGCTGAGGGAGGGAGAGAGGGAGAGACTGTTCAGCTGAGGGAGGGAGAGAGGGGAGACTGTTCAGCTGAGGGAGGAAGAGAGGAGAGAGACTGTTCAGCTGAGGGAGGGGAGAGAGAGAGACTGTTCAGCTGAGGGAGGGAGAGAGAAGAGAGTGTTCAGCTGAGGGAGGGAGAGAGGAGAGACTGTTCAGCTGAGGGAGGGAGAGAGGAGAGAGACTGTTCAGCTGATGGAGGAGAGAGGAGAGAGACTGTTCAGCTGATGGAGGGAGAGAGGAGAGAGACTGTTCAGCTGAGGGAGGGAGGAGAAGAGAGTGTTCAGCTGATGGAGGGAGAGAGGAGAGAGACTGTTCAGCTGAGGGAGGGAGAGAGGAGAGAGACTGTTCAGCTGAGGGAGGGAGAGAGGGGAGACTGTTCAGCTGAGGGAGGAAGAGAGGAGAGACTGTTCAGCTGAGGGAGGAAGAGAGGAGAGACTGTTCAGCTGAGGGAGGAAGAGAGGAGAGACTGTATAGCTGATGGAAGGAGAGAGAAGAGAGACTGTTCAGCTGAGGGAGGGAGAGAGAGGAGAGACTGTATAGCTGATGGAAGGAGAGAGGAGAGAGACTGTTCAGCTGAGGGAGGAAAGAGGAGAGAGACTGTTCAGCTGAGGGAGGGAGAGAGACTGTTCAGCTGAGGGAGGGAAAGAGGAGAGAGACTGTTCAGCTGAGGGAGGGAGAGAGGAGAGAGACTGTTCAGCTGAGGGAGGGAAAGAGGAGAGAGACTGTTCAGCTGAGGGAGGGAGAGAGGAGAGACTGTGCTGCTGAAGGAGGTAGAGAGAAGGAGAGAGAGATAGGGAGGGATTTTTATTTATTTATTTTAACCTTTATTTAACTAGTCAAGCCAGTTAAGAACAAATTCTTATTTACCCCGGCCAAACTCAGACGAAGCTGGGCCAATTGTGCGCCACCCTGAGACTCCCAATCACGGCCGGATGTGATACATCCTGGATTTGAACCAGGGACTGTAGTGACGCCTCTTGCACTGAGATCAATCAAATCAATCAATCAATCAAATGAATTTATAAAAGTCATTTTTATATCAGCCGATGTCACAAAGTGCTGTACAGAAACCCAGCCTAAAACCCCAAACAGCAAGCAATGCAGGTATAGAAGCACTGTGGCTAGGAAAAACCCCCTAGAAGGGGAAGAGAGGAGAGACTGTGCTTCTGAAGGAGGGGGAGAGGAGAAGAGGAGAGAGATAGGGAGGGATGGATTTATGAGTGCCCTGGATTTCTGCGCCACTCTGGAGGAAAGAGGAAAGGGAGGAAGGGATATGGAGAAAGATACTGAGGCAGAGAGGGAGGTGCAAAAAATGGTTGCTTATATCTGAGCATCTTGACTCAGCAAAGAATGTGTGAGTCACCATGTCTGGGAATGTGTGTGCAAGAGCAGACATAGTGATTTGGGGGCCCTAGGCAGAGGGCAGTCTGAGGCCCCCACCCATGTCTATTTAACACAATAATGGCTACTATACAAAAAATCTTTAGGTGAACGAGCAGAATGAAAAGTCTAACTGAAAATACTTGAAATGCTCTTCACTTGTAAAGGCATTTGCATTACCACATAGAACAGGGGTGGGCCATCATTATGGTTTGAAGGCCAAATTCAACAGAGGGCCGCACATATATTTTCCAGGACCGATTTTTCCTCAAAAGCAATTTGCTGGCCAGAATAAGCGATGTAGTTTTAAAATAGGTCCATTATCATTTATATAGATATTCTATCTGTTTTTACTCTTTCAAGTTAGGGATTCATGATGTGTAAATTGTTAGCCAATACCTGCAGTATATCTAATACTCTCTTTGCAATATCGATCAATACCGATATATATTGTTCCTTTTATATAGTTTTTAAAGATGTGCAATGCAGAAATTGCTCCGTCATTCCTTGGTTCTAATTGTTTGGCCTTGTCAAAACAAGGAAGTACGCACTACATGACCAAAAGTATGTGGACATTCTAGACAATTCTGTACTTCCAAAGTTGTGGCAACAGTTTGGGGAATAACCTTTCCTGTTTCAGTATGACAATGCCCCCGTGCACAAAGCGAGGTCCATAAAAAATGTTTTGTCGAGATCAGTGTGGAAGAACCTGACTCGCCTGAACACAGAGCCCTGACCTCAACTCCATTGAACACCTTTGGGATGAATTGGAACGCCGACTGAGAGCCAGACCTAAGCACCCAACATCAGTGCCCGACCTCACTAATGCTGTTGTGGCTGAATGGAAGCAAGTCCTCGCAGCAATATTCCAACATCTAGTGGAAAGACTTCCTAGAAGAGTGGAGGCTATAGCAGCAAAGGTGGGACCAACTCCATATTAATGCCCATGATTTTGGATTGAGATGTTTGACGAGCAGGTGTCCACATACTTTTGGTCTTGCAGTGTACTTCAAGGTCACAGAGTGAGATACGCCACCATTTAAAACACTAGCAACTTGCACTGCTAACTAGCTATCCATTTCAAACTAGATACACAATCATGCACAAACACACACACATAGACACATGTACGTACATTTAAACATGCATACACACACATACATTACTGTCAGAGTCTATACTATACACAACGTGAGCATTATATATGCTCTGTTATTGTGAATGTCATAACAGCATAACAGTACAGCTGACTGACATCGACAGTTGATCAGAATGGTGTTTCACACATGACAGTAGTTACTTACAGACTATGTATACTTTGATATTCAGTCTGTCAAACAAATAGACAATTTTAGTCTATTTGGGGACCTTTTGGTGTTCCTCTTGTTTACTCCTGAATTAAAATCCTCTAGAGTCTAAGGTTAGTGGGAAGGATGGAGGCAGGGCAACATTGCAGAGTACAACTGGAGTGATTGGAATACCCTGGTGTTCAGTAGAAGCATTCACCCATCCCTGTTTAAATAGCGTGTTTGAGAGCAGGAGAGCCTGAGGGCTAGTAGTGAATGATCCCCAAGGGCTCACAGCTGCAGTTACGATAGAGCTGGGTTTCTGCCAGGACCTCTGCTTTCTGCTTTAAAATGGAAATAACACAGAGATATAGGAGAGAGTAGAGGGTTATTACACAGAGATAAAGGAGAGAGTAGAGGGGTATTACACAGAGATATAGGAGAGAGTAGAGTGGTATTACACAGAGATATAGAGGGAGTAGAGGGGTATTACACAGAGATAAAGGAGAGAGTAGAGGGGTATTACACAGAGATAAAGGAGAGAGTAGAGTGGTATTAAACAGAAATACAGGAGACAGTAGAGTGGTATTAGACAGAGATATAGGAGAGAGTAGAGTGGTATTACACAGAGATAAAGGAGAGAGTAGAGTGGTATTACACAGATATATAGGAGAGGGTAGAGGGGTATTACACAGAGATAAAGGAGAGAGTATAGTGGTATTACACAGAGATAAAGGAGAGTATATTGGTATTACACAGAGATAAAGGAGAGAGTAGAGTGGTATTACACAGAGATAAAGGAGAGAGTATAGTGGTATTACACAGAGATAAAGGAGAGAGTAGAGTGGTATTACACAGAGATAAAGGAGAGAGTATAGTGGTATTACACAGAGATAAAGGAGAAAGTATAGTGGTATTACACAGAGATAAAGGAGAGAGTAGAGTGGTATTACACAGAGATAAAGGAGAGAGTATAGTGGTATTACACAGAGATATAGGAGAGAGTAGAGTGGTATTACACAGAGATAAAGGAGAGAGTAGAGTGGTATTACACAGAGATAAAGGAGAGAGTATAGTGGTATTACACAGAGATATAGGAGAGAGTAGAGTGGTATTACACAGAGATAAAGGAGAGAGTAGAGTGGTATTACACAGAGATAAAGGAGAGAGTATAGTGTTATTACACAGAGATATAGGAGAGAGTATAGTGGTATTACACAGAAATAAAGGAGAGAGTAGAGGGGTATTACACAGAGATAAAGGATAGAGTATAGTGGTATTACACAGAGATAAAGGAGAGAGTATAGTGGTATTACACAGAGATAAAGGAGAGAGTAGAGTGGTATTACACAGAGATAAAGGAGAGAGTAGAGTGGTATTACACAGAGATAAAGGAGAGAGTAGAGCGGTATTACACAGAGATATAGGAGAGCGTAGAGGGGTATTACACAGAGATATAGGAGAGAGTAGAGGGGTATTACACAGAGATATAGGAGAGAGTAGAGGGGTATTACACAGAGATATAGGAGAGAGTAGAGGGGTATTACACAGAGATATAGGAGAGAGTAGAGGGGTATTACACAGAGATATAGGAGAGCGTAGAGGGGTATTACACAGAGATATAGGAGAGCGTAGAGGGGTATTACACAGAGATATAGGAGAGAGTAGAGGGGTATTACACAGAGATATAGGAGAGAGTAGAGGGGTATTACACAGAGATATAGGAGAGAGTATAGTGCTACACCATAGTGACTCACAACAATACAGTAATGAGGACTTGTTCAGTCAGGCTAATACATAGGAGTGTAACTGTGTGTTCATAAAGAGAGTAGGATAGGGCAGGGATGTTTATGGAGAGGGTAGGATAGGGCAGGGATGTTTATGAAGAGAGTATGATAGGGCAGGGATTTTTATGAAGAGGGCAGGATAGGGCAGGGATCTTTATGAAGATAGTAGGATAGGGCAGGGATGTTTATGAAGAGAGTAGGATAGGGCAGGGATGTTTATGAAGAGAGTATGATAGGGCATGGATGTTTATGAAGAGAGTAGGATAGGGCAGAGATGTTTATGAAGAGAGTAGGATAGGGCAGGGATGTTTATGAAGAGAGTAGGATATGGCAGGGATGTTTATGAAGAGAGTAGGATAGGGCATGGATGTTTATGAAGAGAGTAGGATAGGGCAGAGATGTTTATGAAGAGAGTATGATAGGGCATGGATGTTTATGAATAGAGTATGATAGGTCATGGATGTTTATGAAGAGAGTAGGATAGGGCAGAGATGTTTATGAAGAGAGTAGAATAGGGCATGGATGTTGATGAAGAGAATAGGATAGGGCAGGGATGTTTATGAAGAGAGTAGGATGGGGCATGGATGTTTATGAAGAGAGTAGAATAGGGCAGGGATGTTTATGAAGAGAGTAGGATAGGGCAGAGATGTTTATGAAGAGAGTAGGATAGGGCAGGGATTTTCATAAAGAGAGTAGGATAGGGAAGGGATGTTTATGAAGAGAGTAGGATAGGGATGTTTATGAAGAGAGTAGGATAGGGCAGGGATGTTTATGAAGAGGGTTGGGTAGGGCAAGGTTGTTTATGAAGAGAGTAGGATAGGGCAGGGATGTTTATGAAGAGAGCAGGTTAGGGCGGGGATGTTTGTGTAGAGAGTAGTATAGGGCAGATATGTTTATGAAGAGTGTAGGATAGGGCAGGGGTGTTTATGAAGAGAGTAGGATAGGGCAGAGATGTTTATGAAGAGAGTAGGATAGGGCAGGGATGTTTATTAAGAGAGTAGGATAGGGCAGGGATGTTCATGAAGAGAACAGGTTAGGGCAGGGATGTTTGTGTAGAGAGTAGTATAGGGCAGAGATGTTTATGAAGAGTGTAGGATAGGGCAGGGGTGTTTATGAAGAGAGTAGGATAGGGCAGGGATGTTTATGAAGAGATTAGGATAGGGCAGGGATTTTCATAAAGAGGATAGGGTAGGGCAGGGATGTTTATGAAGAGAGTAGGATAGGGCAGGGATGTTGGTGAAGAGAGTAGGATAGGGCAGAGATGTTTATGAAGAGAGTAGGATAGGGCATGGATGTTTATGAAGAGAGTAGGATAGGGCAGGGATGTTTATGAAGAGAGTAGGATAGGGCAGGGATGTTTATGAAGAGGGCAGGAGAGTAGGATAGGGCAGGATGTTTATGAAGAGTAGTAGGATAGGGCATGGATGTTTATGAAGAGAGTAGGATAGGGCAGGGATGTTTATGAAGAGAGTAGGATAGGCAGGGATGTTTATGAAGGGATGTTTAGGATAGGGCAGGGATGTTTATGAAGAGAGTAGGATAGGGCAGAGATGTTTATGAAGAGAGTAGGATAGGGAAGGGATGTTTATGAAGACAGTAGGATAGGGCAGGGATGTTTATGAAGAGAGCAGGATAGGGCAGGGATGTTTATGAAGAGAGTAGGATAGGGCAGGGATGTTTATGAAGAGAGTAGGATAGGGCAGGGATGTTTATGAAGAGAGTAGGAATGGGAAGGGATGTTTATGAAGAGGGTAGGATAGGGCAGGGATGTTCATGAAGAGAGCAGGTTAGGGCAGGGATGTTTGTGTAGAGAGTAGTATAGGGCAGAGATGTTTATGAAGAGTGTAGGATAGGGCAGGGGTGTTTATGAAGAGAGTAGGATAGGGCAGAGATGTTTATGAAGAGAGTGGGATAGGGCAGGGATGTTTATGAAGAGGGTAGGATAGGGCATGGATGTTTATGAAGAGAGTAGGATAGGGCAGGGATGTTTATGAAGAGAGTAGGATAGGGCAGGGATGTTTATGAAGATATTAGGATAGGGCAGGGGTGTTTATGAAGGGAGTAGGATAGGGGAGAGATGTTTATGAAGAGAGTAGGATAGAGCAGGGATGTTTATGAAGAGAGCAGGATAGGGCAGGGATGTTTGTGAAGAGAGTAGGATAGGGCAGAGATGTTTATGAAGAGAGTAGGATAGGGCAGGGATGTTTATGGAGAGAGTAGGATAGGGCAGGGATGTTTATGAAGAGAGTAGGATAGGGAAGGGATGTTTTATGAAAGAAGTAGGATAGGGCAGGGATGTTTATGAAGAGAGTAGGATAGGGCAGGGATGTTTATGAAAGAGTAGGATAGGGCAGGGATGTTTATGAAGAGAGTAGGATAGGTCAGGGATGTTTATGAAGAGAGTAGGATAGGGTCAGGGATGTTTATAAAGAGAGTAGGATAGGGGAAGGGATGTTTATGAAAGAGTAGGATAGGATGTTTATGAAAGAGATGATAGGGCAGGGATGTTTATGAAGAGAGTAGGATAGGGCAGGGATTTTCATAAAGAGGATAGGATAGGGCAGGGATGTTCATGAAGAGAGTAGGATAGGGCATGGATGTTTATGAAGAGAGTAGGATAGGGCAGGGATGTTTAGAAGAGAGTAGGATAGGGCAGGGATGTTTATGAAGGAGGGCAGGTAGGATAGGGCAGGGATGTTTATGAAGAGAGTAGGATAGGGCAGGATGTTTATGAAGAGAGTAGGATAGGGCAGGGATGTTTATGAAAGAGAGTAGGATAGGGCAGAGATGTTTATGAAGAGAGTAGGATAGGGCAGGGATGTTTATGAAGAGAGTAGGATAGGGCAGGGATGTTTATGAAAAGAGGTAGGATAGGGCAGGGATGTTTATGAAGAGAGTAGGATAGGGCAGGGATGTTTATGAAAGAGTAGGATAGGGCAGGGATGTTTATGAAAGAGAGTAGGATAGGGCAGGATGTTTATGAAGAGAGTAGGATAGGGCAGGGATGTTTATGAAGAGAGTAGGATAGGGCATGGATGTTTATGAAGAGAGTAGGATAGGGCAGGGATGTTTATGAAGAGAGTAGGATAGGGCAGGGATGTTTATGAAGAGAGTAGGATAGGGCAGGGATGTTTATGAAGAGAGTAGGATAGGGCAGGGATGTTTATGAAGAGAGTAGGATAGGGCAGGGATGTTTATGAAGAGAGTAGGATAGGGCAGGGATGTTTATGAAGAGAGTAGGATAGGGCAGAGATGTTTATGAAGAGAGTAGGATAGGGCAGGGATGTTTATGAAGAGAGTAGGATAGGGCAGGGATGTTTATGAAGAGGAGTAGGATAGTCAGGGATGTTTATGAAAGAGAGTAGGATAGGGCAGGGATGTTTATAAAAGAGTAGGATAGGGCAGGGATGTTTATGAAAGAGTAGGATAGGGCAGGGATGTTTATGAAGAGAGTAGGATAGGGCAGGGATGTTTATGAAGAGAGTAGGATAGGGCAGGGATGTTTCATAAACAGGATAGGATAGGGCAGGGATGTTTATGAAGAGAGTAGGATAGGGCATGGATGTTTATGAAGAGAGGTAGGATAGGGCAGGGATGTTTATGAAGAAGTAGGATAGGGCAGGGATGTTTATGAAGAGGAGTAGGATAGGGCAGGGATGTTTATGAAGAGAGTAGGATAGGGCAGGGATGTTTATGAAGAAGTAGGATAGGGCAGGGATGTTTATGAAGAGAGTAGGATAGGGCAGGGATGTTTATGAAGAGAGTAGGATAGGGCAGAGATGTTTATGAAGAGAGTAGGATAGGGCAGGGATGTTTATGAAGAAGAGTAGGATAGGGCAGGATGTTTATGAAGAGTGTAGGATAGGGCAGGGATGTTTATGAAGAGAGTAGGATAGGGCAGAGATGTTTATGAAGAGAGTGGGATAGGGCAGGGATGTTTATGAAGAGAGTAGGATAGGGCATGGATGTTTATGAAGAGGGAGTTTAGGATAGGGCAGGGATGTTTATGAAGAAGTAGGATAGGGCAGGGATGTTTATGAAGATAGTAGGATAGGGCAGGGATGTTTATGAAAGAGTAGGATAGGGCAGAGATGTTTATGAAGAGAGTAGGATAGAGCAGGGATGTTTATGAAGAAGAGTAGGATAGGGCAGGGATGTTTATGAAGAGAGTAGGATAGGGCAGAGATGTTTATGAAGAGAGTAGGATAGGGCAGGGATGTTTATGAAAGTAGGATAGGGCAGGGATGTTTATGAAGATAGGAGTAGGATAGGGCAGGGATGTTTATGAAGAGAGTAGGATAGGGCAGGGATGTTTATGAAGAGAGTAGGATAGGGCAGGGATGTTTATGAAGAGAGTAGGATAGGGCAGGGATGTTTATGAAGAAGTAGGATAGGGTCAGGGATGTTTATGAAGAGAGTAGGATAGGTCAGGGATTTTTAAAAGTAGTAGGATAGGGCAGGGATGTTTATGAAGAAGAGTAGGATAGGGATGTTTATGAAGAGAGTATGATAGGGCAGGGATGTTTATGAAGAGAGTAGGATAGGGCAGGGATTTTCATAAAGAGGATAGGATAGGGCAGGGATGTTCATGAAGAGAGTAGGATAGGGCATGGATGTTTATGAAGAGAGTAGGATAGGGATGTTTATGAAGAGAGTAGGATAGGGCAGGGATGTTTATGAAGAGAGTAGGTTAGGGCAGGGATGTTTGTGAAGAGAGTAGGATAGGGCAGGGATGTTTATGAAGAGAGTAGGATAGGGCAGGGATGTTTATGAAGAGAGTAGGATAGGGCAGAGATGTTTATGAAGAGAGTAGGATAGGGCAGGGATGTTTATGAAGAGAGTAGGATAGGGCAGGGATGTTTATGAAGAGAGTAGGATAGGGCAGGGATGTTTATGAAGAGAGTAGGATAGGGCAGGGATGTTTATGAAGAGAGTAGGATAGGGCAGGGGTGTTTATGAAGAGAGTAGGATAGGGCAGAGATGTTTATGAAGAGAGTAGGATAGGGCAGGGATGTTTATGAAAGTAGGATAGGGCAGGGATGTTTATGAAGAAGTAGGATAGGGCAGGGATGTTTATGAAGAAGAGAGTAGGATAGGGCAGGGATGTTTATGAGATAGTAGGATAGGGCAGGGATGTTTATGAAGAGAGTAGGATAGGGCAGGGATGTTTATGAAGAGAGTAGGATAGGGCAGGGATGTTTATGAAGAGAAGTAGGATAGGGCAGGGATGTTTATGAAGAGAGTAGGATAGGGCAGAGATGTTTATGAAGAGAGTAGGATAGGGCAGGGATGTTTATGAAGAGAGTAGGATAGGGCAGGGATGTTTATGAAGAGAGTAGGATAGGGCAGGGATGTTTATGAAGAAAGTAGGATAGGCAGGGATTTTATGAAAGAGTAGGATAGGGCAGGATGTTTATGAAGAGAGTAGGATAGGGCAGGGATGTTTATGAAAGAGAGTAGGATAGGGCAGGGATGTTTATGAAGAGAGTAGGATAGGGCAGGGATGTTTATGAAAAGGTAGGATAGGGCAGGGATGTTTATGAAGAGAGTAGGATAGGGCAGGGATGTTTATGAAGAGATGTTTAGGATAGGGCAAGGGATGTTTATGAAGAGAGTAGGATAGGGCAGGGATGTTCGTGAAGAGAACAGGTTAGGGCAGGGATGTTTGTGTAGAGAGTAGTATAGGGCAGAGATGTTTATAAAGAGTGTAGGATAGGGCAGGGGTGTTTATGAAGAGAGTAGGATAGGGCAGGGATGTTTATGAAGAGAGTAGGATAGGGCAGGGATGTTTATGAAGATATTAGGATAGGGCAGGGGTGTTTATGAAGGGAGTAGGATAGGGGAGAGATGTTTATGAAGAGAGTAGGATATAGCAGGGATGTTTATGAAGAGAGCAGGATAGGGCAGGGATGTTTATGAAGAGAGTAGGATAGGGCAGGATGTTTATGAAGAGAGTAGGATAGGGCAGGGATGTTTATGAAGAGAGTAGGATAGGGCAGGGATGTTTATGAAGAGAGTAGGATAGGGAAGGGATGTTTATGAAGAGAAGTAGGATAGGGCAGGGATGTTTATGAGGAGTAGGATAGTAGGATAGGGCAGATGTTTATGAAGAGAAGTAGGATAGGGCAGGGATGTTTATGAAGAGAGTAGGATAGGGCAGGGATGTTTATGAAGAGAATAGGATAGGGCAGTGATTTTCATAAAGAGGGTAGGATAGGGCAGGGATTTTCATGAAGAGAATAGGATAGGGCATGGATGTTTATGAAGAGAGTAGGATAGGCCAGGGATGTTTATGAAGAGAGTAGGATAGGGCAGAGATGTTTATGAAGATAGTAGGATAAGGCAGGGATGTATGTGAAGAGACTAGGATAGGGCAGAGATGTTTATGAATAGAGTAGGATAGGGCAGGGATGTTTGTGAAGAGAGTAGGATAGTGCAGTGATGTTTATGAAGAGAGTATGATAGGGCATGGATGTTTATGAAGAGAGTAGGATAGGGCAGGGATGTTTATGAAGAGAGTAGGATAGGGAAGGGATGTTTATGAAGAGAGTAGGATAGGGATGTTTATGAAGAGAGTATTATAGGGCAGGGATGTTTATGAAGAGGGTTGGGTAGGGCAGGGTTGTTTATGAAGAGAGTAGGATAGGGCAGGGATGTTTATTAAGAGAGTAGGATAGGGCAGGGATGTTAATGAAGAGAGTAGGATAGGGCAGGGGTGTTTATGAAGAGAGTAGGATAGGGCAGGGATGTTTATGAAGAGAATAGGATAGGGCAGTGATTTTCATAAAGAGGGTAGGATAGGGCAGGGATTTTCATGAAGAGAATAGGATAGGGCATGGATGTTTATGAAGAGAGTAGGATAGGGCAGGGATGTTTATGAAGAGAGTAGGATAGGGCAGAGATGTTTATGAAGATAGTAGGATAAGGCAGTGGTGTTTATGAAGGGAGTAGGATAGGAGAGAGATGTTTATGAAGACAGTAGGATAGGGCAGGGATGTTTATGAAGAGAGTAGGATAGGGCAGGGATGTATGTGAAGAGACTAGGATAGGGCAGAGATGTTTATGAATAGAGTAGGATAGGGCAGGGATGTTTGTGAAGAGAGTAGGATAGTGCAGTGATGTTTATGAAGAGAGTATGATAGGGCATGGATGTTTATGAAGAGAGTAGGATAGGTCAGGGATTTTCATAAAGAGAGTAGGTTAGGGAAGGGATGTTTATGAAGAGAGTAGGATAGGGATGTTTATGAAGAGAGTAGGATAGGGCAGGGATGTTTATGAAGAGAGTAGGATAGGGCAGAGATGTTTATGAAGAGAGTAGGATAGGGAAGGGATGTTTATGAAGAGAGTAGGATAGGGCAGAGATGTTTATGAAAAGTAGGATAGGGAAGGGATGTTTATGAAGAGAGTAGGATAGGGCAGGGATGTTTATGAAAGAGTAGGATAGGGCATGGATGTTTATGAAGAGAGTAGGATAGGGCAGGGATGTTTATGAAGATAGTAGGATAAGGCAGGGATGTTTATGAAAGAGAGTAGGATAGGGCAGGATGTTTATGAAGACAGTAGGATAGGGCAGGGATGTTTAGGATAGGGCAGGATGTTTAGGGAGTTTATGAAGAGAGCAGGATAGGGCAGGGATGTATGTGAAGAGACTAGGATAGGGCAGAGATGTTTATGAATAGAGTAGGATAGGGCAGGGATGTTTGTGAAGAGAGTAGGATAGGGCAGAGATGTTTGTGAAGAGAGTAGGATAGTGCAGTGATGTTTATGAAGAGAGTAGGATAGGGCAGAGATGTTTATGAAGAGAGTAGGATAGGGCAGGGATTTTCATAAAGAGGATAGGATAGGGCAGGGATGTTCATGAAGAGAGTAGGATAGGGCATGGATGTTTATGAAGAGAGTAGGATAGGGCTTGGATGTTTATGAAGAGAGTAGGATAGGGCAGGGATGTTTGTGAAGAGAGTAGGATAGGGCAGAGATGTTTATGAAGAGAGTAGGATAGGGAAGGGATGTTTATGAAGAGAGTAGGATAGGGCAGGGATTTTCATAAAGAGGATAGGATAGGGCAGGGATGTTTATGAAGAGAGTAGGATAGGGCAGGGATGTTTGTGAAGAGAGTAGGATAGGGCAGAGATGTTTATGAAGAGAGTAGGATAGGGCAGGGATGTTTATGAAGAGAGTAGGATAGGGCAGGGATTTTCATAAAAGATAGGTTTAGGGCAGGGGATGTTTATGAAGAGAGTAGGATAGGGCAGGATGTTTATGAAGATAGTAGGATAAGGCAGTGGATGTTTATGAAAGAGTAGGATAGGGCAGAGATGTTTATGAAGAGAGTAGGATAGGGCAGGGATGTTTATGAAAGAGAGTAGGATAGGGCAGGGATGTTTATGAAGAGTAGGATAGGGCAGGGATGTTTATGAAAAGAGTAGGATAGGGCAGGGATGTTTATGAAAAGTAGGATAGGGCAGGGATGTTTATGAAGAGAGTAGGATAGGGCAGGGATGTTTATGAAGAGAGTAGGATAGGGCAGAGATGTTTATGAAGAGAGTAGGATAGGGCATGGATGTTTATGAAGAGAGTAGGATAGGGCTTGGATGTTTATGAAGAGAGTAGGATAGGGCAGGGATGTTTGTGAAGAGAGTAGGATAGGGCAGAGATGTTTATGAAGAGAGTAGGATAGGGAAGGGATGTTTATGAAGAGAGTAGGATAGGGCAGGGATTTTATAAAGAGGATAGGATAGGGCAGGGATGTTTAAGAGAGTAGGATAGGGCAGGGATGTTTATATAGGATAGGGCAGGGATGTTTATGAAGAGAGTAGGATAGGGCAGGGATGTTTATGAAGAGAGTAGGATAGGGCAGGGATGTTTTGAAAGAGGATAGGATAGGGCAGGGATGTTTATGAAGAGAGTAGGATAGGGCAGGGATGTTTATGAAGAGAGTAGGATAGGGCAGAGATGTTTATGAAGAGAGTAGGATAGGGAAGGGATGTTTATGAAGAGAGTAGGATAGGGCAGGGATTTTATAAAGAGAGATAGGATAGGGCAGGGATGTTTATGAAGAGAGTAGGATAGGGCAGGGATGTTTATGAAGAGATAGGATAGGGCAGGGATGTTTATGAAGAGAGTAGGATAGGGCAGGGATGTTTATGAAGAGAGTAGGTTAGGGAAGGGATGTTTATGAAGAGAGTAGGATAGGGATGTTTATGAAGAGAGTAGGATAGGGCAGGGATGTTTATGAAGAGAGTAGGATAGGGCAGAGATGTTTATGAAGAGAGTAGGATAGGGCAGGGATGTTTATGAAGAGAGTAGGATAGGGCAGGGATGTTTATGAAGAGAGTAGGATAGGGCATGGATGTTTATGAAGAGAGTAGGATAGGGCAGGGATGTTTATGAAGAGAGTAGGATAGGGCAGGGATGTTTATGAAGAGAGTAGGATAGGGCAGGGATGTTTATGAAGAGAGTAGGATAGGGCAGGATGTTTATGAAGAGAGTAGGATAGGGCAGGGATGTTTATGAAAGAGTAGGATAGGGTAGGATAGGGCAGGATGTTTATGAAAGAAGTAGGATAGGGCAGGATGTTTATGAAGAGAGTAGGATAGGGATGCAGGGATGTTTATGAAGAAGAGTAGGATAGATAGGATAGGGCAGGGATGTTTATGAAGAGAGTAGGATAGGGCAGGGATGTTTATGAAGAGAGTAGGATAGGGCAGGGATGTTTATGAAGAGAGTAGGATAGGGCAGGGATGTTTATGAAGAGAGTAGGATAGGGCAGGGATGTTTATGAAAGAGTAGGATAGGGCAGGGATGTTCATGAAAGAGGATAGGATAGGGCAGGGATGTTTATGAAGAGTAGTAGGATAGGGCAGGGATGTTTATGAAGAGAGTAGGATAGGGCAGGGATGTTTATGAAGAGAGTAGGATAGGGCAGGGATGTTTATGAAGAGAGTAGGATAGGGCAGGGATGTTTATGAAGAGAGTAGGATAGGGCAGGGATGTTTATGAAGAGAGTAGGATAGGGCAGGGATGTTTATGAAGAGAGTAGGATAGGGCAGGATGTTTATGAAGAGAGTAGGATAGGGCAGGGATGTTTATGAAGAGAGTAGGATAGGGCAGGGATGTTTATAAAGAGAGTAGGATAGGGCAGGGATGTTTATGAAGAGAGTAGGATAGGGCAGGGATGTTTATGAAGAGAGTAGGATAGGGCAGGGATGTTTATGAAGAGGGGATGTTTATGAAGGATAGGATAGGGCAGGGATGTTCATAAAGAGAGTAGGTTAGGGAAGGGATGTTTATGAAGAGAGTAGGATAGGGATGTTTATGAAGAGAGTAGGATAGGGCAGGGATGTTTATGAAGAGAGTAGGATAGGGCAGAGATGTTTATGAAGAGAGTAGGATAGGGAAGGGATGTTTATGAAGAGAGTAGTATAGGGCAGGGATGTTTATGAAGAGGGTAGGATAGGGCAGGGATGTTTATGAAGAGAGTAGGATAGGGCAGGGATGTTTATGAAGAAGTAGGATAGGGCAGGGATTTTATGAAAAGAGGATAGGATAGGGCAGGGATGTTTATGAAGAGAGTAGGATAGGGCAGGGATGTTTATGAAGAAGGTAGGATAGGGCAGAGATGTTTATGAAGAGAGTAGGATAGGGCAGGGATGTTTGTGAAGAGAGTAGGATAGGGCAGGGATGTTTATGAAGAGAGTAGGATAGGGCAGGGATGTTTATGAAGAGAGTAGGATAGGGCAGAGATGTTTATGAAGAGAGTCGGATAGGGCAGGGATGTTTGTGAAGAGAGTAGGATAGGGCAGAGATGTTTGTGAAGAGAGTATGATAGTGCAGTGATGTTTATGAAGAGAGTAGGATAGGGCAGAGATGTTTATGAAGAGAGTAGGATTGGGCAGGGATTTTCATAAAGAGGATAGGATAGGACAGGGATGTTTATGAAGAGAGTAGGATAGGGCATGGATGTTTATGAAGAGAGTAGGATAGGGCAGGGATGTTCATGAAGAGAGCAGGTTAGGGCAGGGATGTTTGTGTAGAGAGTAGTATAGGGCAGAGATGTTTATGAAGAGTGTAGGATAGGGCAGGGGTGTTTATGAAGAGAGTAGGATAGGGCAGAGATGTTTATGAAGAGAGTAGGATAGGGCAGGGATGTTTATGAAGAGAGTAGGATAGGGCATGGATGTTTATGAAGAGAGTAGGATAGGGCAGGGATGTTTATGAAGAAGTAGGATAGGGCAGGGATGTTTATGAAAGATAGGATAGGGCAGGGATGTTTATGAAGAGAGTAGGATAGGGAGAGATGTTTATGAAGAAGTAGGATAGGGCAGGGATGTTTATGAAGAGAGTAGGATAGGGCAGGGATGTTTATGAAGAGAGTAGGATAGGGCAGAGATGTTTATGAAGAGAGTAGGATAGGGCAGGGATGTTTATGAAGAGAGTAGGATAGGGCAGGGATGTTTATGAAGAGAGTAGGATAGGGCAGGGATGTTTATGAAGAGAGCAGGATAGGGCAGGGATGTATGTGAAGAGAGTAGGATAGGGCAGAGATGTTTATGAAGAGAGTAGGATAGGGCAGGGATGTTTATGAAGAGAGTAGGATAGGGCAGGGATGTTTATGAAGAGAGTAGGATAGGTCAGGGATGTTTATGAAGAGAGTAGGATAGGTCAGGGATTTTCATAAAGAGAGTAGGTTAGGGAAGGGATGTTTATGAAGAGAGTAGGATAGGGATGTTTATGAAGAGAGTATGATAGGGCAGGGATGTTTATGAAGAGAGTAGGATAGGGCAGGGATTTTCATAAAGAGGATAGGATAGGGCAGGGATGTTCATGAAGAGAGTAGGATAGGGCATGGATGTTTATGAAGAGAGTAGGATAGGGCAGGGATGTTTGTGAAGAGAGTAGGATAGGGCAGGGATGTTTATGGAGAGAGTAGGATAGGGCAGGGATGTTTATGAAGAGAGTAGGATAGGGAAGGGATATTTATGAAGAGAGCAGGATAGGGCAGGGATGTATGTGACGAGAGTAGGATAGGGCAGAGATGTTTATGAAGAGAGTAGAATAGGGCAGGGATGTTTATGAAGAGAGTAGGATAGGGCAGGGATTTTCATAAAGAGAGTAGGTTAGGGAAGGGATGTTTATGAAGAGAGTAGGATAGGGATGTTTATGAAGAGAGTATGATAGGGCAGGGATGTTTATGAAGAGGGTTGGGTAGGGCAGGGTTGTTTATGAAGAGAGTAGGATAGGGCAGGGATGTTTATTAAGAGAGTAGGATAGGGCAGGGATGTTCATGAACAGAGCAGGTTAGGGCAGGGATGTTTGTGTAGAGAGTAGTATAGGGCAGAGATGTTTATGAAGAGAGTAGGATAGGGCAGGGGTGTTTATGAAGAGAGTAGGATAGGGCAGGGATGTTTATGAAGAGAGTAGGATAGGGCAGAGATGTTTATGAAGAGAGTATGATAGGGCAGGGATGTTTGTGAAGAGAGTAGGATATGGCAGGGATTTTCATAAAGAGGATAGGATAGGGCAGGGATGTTTATGAAGAGAGTAGGATAGGGCAGAGATGTTTATGAAGAGAGTAGGATAGGGCAGAGATGTTTATGAAGAGAGTAGGATAGGGCAGGGATGTTTATGAAGAGAGTAGGATAGGGCAGAGATGTTTATGAAGAGAGTAGGATAGGGCAGGGATGTTTATGAAGAGAGTAGGATAGGGCAGGGATTTTCATAAAGAGGATAGGATAGGGCAGGGATGTTTATGAAGAGAGTAGGATAGGGCAGAGATGTTTATGAAGAGAGTAGGATAGGGCAGAGATGTTTATGAAGAGAGTATGATAGGGCAGGGATGTTTGTGAAGAGAGTAGGATATGGCAGGGATGTTTATGAAGAGAGTAGGATAGGGCAGGGATGTTTATGAAGAGAGTAGGATAGGGCAGAGATGTTTATGAAGAGAGTAGGATAGGGCAGAGATGTTTATGAAGAGAGTAGGATAGGGCAGGGATGTTTGTGAAGAGAGTAGGATAGGGCAGAGATGTTTGTGAAGAGAGTAGGATAGTGCAGTGATGTTTATGAAGAGAGTAGGATAGGGCATGGATGTTTATGAAGAGAGTAGGATAGGGCAGGGATGTTTATGAAGAGAGTAGGATAGGGCAGAGATTTTCATAAAGAGGATCGGATAGGGCAGGGATGTGTATGAAGAGAGTAGGATAGGGGAGGGGTGTTTGTGAAGAGAGTAGGATAGGCCAGAGATGTTTATGAAGAGCGTTGGATAGGGCAGGGATGTTTATGAAGAGAGCAGGATAGGGCAGGGATGTTTATGAAGAGAGTAGGATAGGGCAGGAATTTTCATAAAGAGGATCAGATAGGGCAGGGATGTTTATGAAGAGAGTAGGATAGGGCAGGGATGTTTATGAAGAGAGTATGATAGGGCAGAGATGTTTATGAAGAGAGTAGGATAGGGCAGGGATGTTTATGAATAGAGTAGGATAGGGCAGATATGTTTATGAAGAGAGTAGGTTAGGGCAGGGATGTTTATGAAGAGAGTATGATAGGGCAGAGATGTTTATGAAGAGAGTAGGATAGGGCAGGGATTTTCATAAAGAGGGTGGGATAGGGCAGGGATGTTTATGAAGAGAGTATGATAGGGCAGAGATGTTTATGAAGAGAGTATGATAGGGCAGGGATTTTTATAAAGAGATTATGATAGAGCAGGGATGTTTATGAAGAGAGTAGGATAGGGCAGGGATGTTTATGAATAGAGTAGGATAGGGCAGGGATGTTTATGAAGAGATTAGGATAGGGCAGGGGTGTTTATGAAGAGAGTAGGATAGGGCAGGGGTGTTTTTGAAGAGAGTAGGATAGGCCAGGGATGTTTATGAATAGAGTATGATAGGGCAGGGATTTTTATGAATAGAGTATGATAGGGCAGGGATTTTTATAAAGAGAGTAGGATTGGACGGGTTCTTATTCCAATGAAACCTCAAGACCATTGGGTTGTCTGAACTATTACATGTTACAGTATGTAGATTTCACCAACTGCAAACTGACTTGGTTAATTTGGCGTTCCAGTCGACAGTGGAGGCAGGACACACAGTGTACAGTACACCAACAGAGTTGCATCTCTGCTAAGTCTCCTCCAGTGGAGCCTTTACAACTATCTTCTCATATAACTCTCCTATGTAAGGACCCACAGCAGGCAAAAATAGAATAGAAAAGAATAGAAATAAATAGAATAGAATAGAAAGAAATAGAATAGAATAGAAACAAATAGAATAGAAACAAATAGAATAGAAGAAATTAGAACAATAACATCATCACTTTGGTACACATTTGTAACTGTAATTGTTCTGAAAATCATGTGTGAAATGTTCATTTTGAGTAGGAGTAGGGTGATAGTGAATGTTCACCATGGGGCATTTAAGCAGTAGTTGAGTGAATAGCATCCCCTCTCGTCTTATTTCAACGGTTCACAAAATGTCAGGAGAAACACCCTGTATCTTGGCAACCATAGGCCAGTGGCAGGGCTGCCAGACAACAGACGAGAGAGACACTGTCACCAGCACTGGGGATTTCTATTCCACACACACACACGGGCATGAACGCAAGCACACACAGACAGATACCATTCACATTGGGGATTTCTTTGCTCGTGAGCTTTCTCTATATCCCTATATCTTTATCTGTCCTTCTCACCCTTGTCTGTCTCTCTCCTTTCTATGTTTTTCTTTCCATCTCCCTCTCTCTTAGTCAAAACAAACCCCAACACTAAACGAGAGGACAGCTAATTGTAAAACAAGCCTCCTCACAGGAAGGGGAAAGGAGTTTGGAAATACAGGAAATGCACACACACACATGTGCACACACACACACACACACACACACTCACTCACAAACACACACACAGATCTCTTAGAGTGAATTGGCTCTGGATTTGAACAGGACAGCTTCATATTGGCCTCTCCTCTACCCCCCATGCAAGAGTCAAAGGTGGTGCCCGTGAGGAAGGGAGGGGTGCAGGAGGACTCAATGCCACAGCATCCATACGAGATAGATGTACTGCTGGCTGCAGCTGCCTTCCTCAGCATAAAACAGGGACTAGATTATCCCTCACACACAGAACAGAATAGAACCAAGCAGAACAGAGCAGAACAGAGCAGAGCAGAACAGAACATATCAGAATAGACAGAGCAGAACAGAGCACAGCAGAATAGACAGAGCAGAACAGAGCACAGCAAAAGAGAGCACAGCAGAATAGAGCACAGCAGAATAGAGCACAGCAGAACAGAGCACAGCAGAACAGAGCACACAGAGCACAGCAAAAGAGAGCACAGCAGAATAGAGCACAGCAAAAGAGAGCACAGCAGAATAGAGCACAGCAAAAGAGAGCACAGCAGAACAGAGCACAGCAAAAGAGAGCACAGCAGAATAGAGCACAGCAGAATAGAGCACAGCAGAACAGAGCACAGCAGAACAGAGCACAGCAGAACAGAGCACAGCAAAAGAGAGCACAGCAGAATAGAGCACAGCAAAAGAGAGCACAGCAGAATAGAGCACAGCAGAATAGAGCACAGCAGAACAGAGCAAAACAGAACAGAGAAGAGTAGAACAGAACAGAGCAAAACAGAACAGAGAAGAGTAGAACAGAACAGAGCAGAACAGAACAGAACATATCAGAATAGACAGAGCAGAAGAGAGCACAGCAAAAGAGAGCACAGCAGAATAGAGCACAGCAGAACAGAGCAAAACAGAACAGAGAAGAGTAGAACAGAACAGAGCAAAACAGAGCAGAAAAGAACAGAGCAGAACAGACCAAATAAGAACAGAACAGAGCAGAACAGACCAAATAAGAACAGAACAGAGCAGAACAGACCAAATAAGAACAGAGCAGAACAGAGCACAGCAAAACAGAGCACAGCAGAATAGATCAGAGTAGAACAGAACAGAGCAAAACATAACAGAGCACAGCAGAACAGAACAGAACAGACCAAAGCAGAACACAGCAGAACAGAGCAGAACAGAACAGAGCACAGCAGAACAGAACAGACCAAAGCAGAACAGCGCAGAACAGAACAAAACAGAACAAAGCAGCGCAGAAGAGAACATAACAGAGCAGAACAGAGAGGAAAAGAACAGAGCAGAACAGAGCAGAACAGAGTAGAACAAAATAGAGCAGAGCAAAGCAGAATAGACCAGATCAGAGCAGAACAGAACAGAACAGAACAAAGCAGAGCAGAACAGAACAGAGATTAGCAGAACAGAGCAGAACAGAGCAGAGCAGAGCAGAACAGAACAGAACAGAGCAGAGCAGAACAGAAAAGAGCAGAGCAGAGTAGAGCATATCAGAACAGAACAGAGCTCCACTGAGGTGTGCTGCAGCTCAGATAACACACACAGACACTGTGTTCAGAATATGAATGCGCTGAGGGACAATGCACAGTCATTAATTGGTTCTGCTTACCCAGGAAATGCAATAACAAATAACATAATCACATTATACAACATACATAGAAAAGGCCTATTTCTTATTCCTAAAGACTGCTGAAATTCTGGAGGGAAACGATTGCAGATAAATAACATTAACATATTTTTAGTCTAACACCATTGTTATATTATTAAGAAGTTTAAGACTCTCATTTTCATTGTGATCCAGAATTGTCCGGATGATGGTGCTGGGGGTTGTGGATCAGAGAGGACATAGAGCCATTCATACATTCTATACCTAGGTGTCACGCCCTGACCTGAGATATCTCTGTTTTCTTTATATTTTGGTTAGGTCAGGGTGAGACTAGGGTGGTTACGCTAGTTTTGGTATTGTCTAGGGGTTTTGTATTGTCTAGGGTTTTTGTATGTCTAGGGTTTTGTAGGTCTAGGTGATTTGTATGTTTATGGTGGCCTGATATGGTTCCCAATCAGAGGCAGCTGTTTATCGTTGTCTCTGATTGGGGATCATATTTAGGTAGCCATTTCCCTTTGGTGTTTGTGGGATCTTGTTCTATGTTTAGTTGCCTGTTTTCACTATTCATATTAGCTTCACGGTTTGTTTTGTTAGTTTGTTCAGTGTTCATTCCTTTAATAAATTAGAATATACGCATAGCACGCTGCGCCTTGGTCTCATTCGTATGACGAACGTGACACTAGGTTAGGCAGTGAGGCTTTGGCCATGTGAGTAGCCTATGTGTGAAACAGGCCATCCAGCAGTCCTCTGATACTGATATGAGGATTGGGACAATGCATCTCCAGTGAGCAGAAGTGAGACCTGTCAGGATTATTAGAGCAGATTACGTCAAACAATTTGTATGCTATTATATGACCGGGTAAAACGTAAGAAACTATATATCCTCTAATTCATATAATATTGTATGACCGCTATTCCATTCATAATGTGACCTAAGGTATCGTAGTATATCAACTAAAGTGTCACAGATTTACGTACAGAATAATACGAATTGCCCTTAGACCACGTTGCACACACACACACGCACACACACACATACATGCACACCGGGCAGATAAGCGGGCCAGGCAGGACATGGCTATGCACAGACATCTTGAAGGGCAGCCAAACCACACATCAAACTGCAGTAGCAACTGGATCCGGAGAGTCAAGGGCTAACAACCCAGGTTAAAGATATTCGTACAGATCGAGTAAACACCTAATCTAGCTTTGCTGTAACCCCAGGCCCCAGCTCCCATGCTCTGATCACAGACCCTTACAACGCATTACCCAGACAGGCCCCAGCTCCCATGCTCTGATCACAGACCCTTACAACGCATTACCCAGACAGGCCCCAGCTCCCATGCTCTGATCACAGACCCTTACAACGCATTACCCAGACAGGCCCCAGCTCCCATGCTCTGATCACAGACCCTTACAACGCATTACCCAGACAGGCCCCAGCTCCCATGCTCTGATCACAGACCCTTACAACGCATTACCCAGACAGGCCCCAGCTCCCATGCTCTGATCACAGACCCTTACAACGCATTACCCAGACAGGTCCCAGCTCCCATGCTCTGATCACAGACCCTTACAACGCATTACCCAGACAGGCCCCAGCTCCCATGCTCTGATCACAGACCCTTACAACACATTACCCAGACAGGCCCCAGCTCCCATGCTCTGATCACAGACCCTTACAACGCATTACCCAGACAGGCCCCAGCTCCCATGCTCTGATCACAGACCCTTACAACGCATTACCCAGACAGGTCCCAGCTCCCATGCTCTGATCACAGACCCTTACAACGCATTACCCAGACAGGCCCCAGCTCCCATGCTCTGATCACAGACCCTTACAACACATTACCCAGACAGGCCCCAGCTCCCATGCTCTGATCACAGATCCTTACAACGCATTACCCAGACAGGCCCCAGCTCCCATGCTCTGATCACAGACCCTTACAACGCATTACCCAGACAGGTCCCAGCTCCCATGCTCTGATCACAGACCCTTACAACGCATTACCCAGACAGGCCCCAGCTCCCATGCTCTGATCACAGACCCTTACAACGCATTACCCAGACAGGCCCCAGCTCCCATGCTCTGATCACAGACCCTTACAACGCATTACCCAGACAGGTCCCAGCTCCCATGCTCTGATCACAGACCCTTACAACGCATTACCCAGACAGGCCCCAGCTCCCATGCTCTGATCACAGACCCTTACAACGCATTACCCAGACAGGCCCCAGCTCCCATGCTCTGATCACAGACCCTTACAACGCATTACCCAGACAGGCCCCAGCTCCCATGCTCTGATCACAGACCCTTACAACGCATTACCCAGACAGGCCCCAGCTCCCATGCTCTGATCACAGACCCTTACAACGCATTACCCAGACAGGTCCCAGCTCCCATGCTCTGATCACAGACCCTTACAACGCATTACCCAGACAGGCCCCAGCTCCCATGCTCTGATCACAGACCCTTACAACGCATTACCCAGACAGGCCCCAGCTCCCATGCTCTGATCACAGACCCTTACAACGCATTACCCAGACAGGCCCCAGCTCCCATGCTCTGATCACAGACCCTTACAACGCATTACCCAGACAGGTCCCAGCTCCCATGCTCTGATCACAGACCCTTACAACGCATTACCCAGACATGTCCCAGCTCCCATGCTCTGATCACAGACCCTTACAACGCATTACCCAGACAGGCCCCAGCTCCCATGCTCTGATCACAGACCCTTACAACGCATTACCCAGACAGGCCCCAGCTCCCATGCTCTGATCGCAGACCCTTACAACGCATTACCCAGACAGGCCCCAGCTCCCATGCTCTGATCACAGACCCTTACAACGCATTACCCAGACAGGCCCCAGCTCCCGTGCTCTGATCACAGACCCTTACAACGCATTACCCAGACAGGCCCCAGCTCCCATGCTCTGATCACAGACCCTTACAACGCATTACCCAGACAGGTCCCAGTAAACCATGCTCTGATCACAGACCCTTACAACGCATTACCCAGACAGGCCCCAGCTCCCATGCTCTGATCACAGACCCTTACAATGCATTACCCAGACAGGCCCCAGTAAACCATGCTCTGATCACAGACCCTTACAACGCATTACCCAGACAGGTCCCAGTAAACCATGCTCTGATCACAGACCCTTACAACGCATTACCCAGACAGGCCCCAGTAAACCATGCTCTGATCACAGACCCTTACAACGCATTACCCAGACAGGTCCCAGTAAACCATGGATTATCGCTCACCATGTAATGATTTCACATACACGTCTGGGGCAAGTATTGTTTTCTCTCACTCCAGCCAAGTGATGGCTATGGATTTAGGGGATGCTCAAAGTGTCAAACCCAGCAGGATGATTTTGAAGGATTGAGAGAGAGAGAGAGAGAGAGAGAGAGAGAGACGGTGAATGGGAGAGAGTCACATGGCAGTTACAGTTTATTAATTAAAGTGTCTGCATGGTTCAATACCACTCTGTCTGTCTGTCTGTCGGTCTGGCTGCATAGCACCTCTCTTATTAGTCCTGCTGATGGCTGCTCACTGAGATCTGAGGGGGAGATTAAGGTACACTGTGGAAATCATTGGGGCCATTTATTCCCTTTCACCTTCTCACAACCTTTTGGGTTATGTATTGAACAGCATCATTCACTGAATAGTCATATCCGGTAGAGTTACAGACCCAATCGGTATAATCTCAATACATGAGTTCCAGTTGGGTGAGTTTATTAGTTTATGTTCAGCAGGGAGAGCAAACCATCCCGCAGCACACAGTAGATATCCTATAGTCAACAATTCATCTGCATTATACAGTGTGTTGTTTTATAACGGCGATGTATTAATATAACATAATGGGTCATAAGAAATCAAGCATAAAGTCTGCCACCGAGACATAACATTTACATTATAGAATGTCATTCATTAGTATGCATGATGATTGGCAATGACACCAAACCCTGATAACTCAGTGCGTTGAGCTTACCCAGGCTTGTCCCCCTTCCGTCACCCCCTCTGATCCCCCACCCTCCTTATTTTCCCCCAAGCAGTGTGTGTGTGTGTGTGTGTGTGTGTGTGTTCATGTGTGTGTGTGTGTTCGTGTGTGTGTGTGTGTGTGTGTGTGTGTGTTCATGTGTGTGTGTGTGTTCATGTGTGTGTGTGTGTGTGTTCATGTGTGTGTGTGTGTTCATGTGTGTGTGTGTGTTCATGTGTGTTCATGTGTGTGTGTGTGTGTGTGTGTGTGTGTGTGTGTGTGTGTGTGTGTGTGTGTGTGTGTGTGTGTGTGTGTGTGTGTGTGTGTGTGTGTGTGTGTGTGTGTGTGTTTAAGCCTGCAGAGCCATCTTGGGGGGTTTGAGGCAGTCTCCATCCCCCACACAGACAGACAGATGAGCTCCAGCTGGTCCAGGGGTCCAGCTCCCTCCACCTTGAGCTCACTACTCCACAGAGACACACCATGGATGTCTTCTCTCTTCTCCTCATCTCTCTTCACATATTGGGAAGAGAGGGAAGAGAGGGACAGAAATCAAACTCCTCCCTGCTCTGACATGTGTGAGCTCTGAAAGCACAACAAACAGACTCCTGACAGTCCTGATGGAGTCAGCCCGACCCACTGGTGGTTAACACAGCTCTCTCCTGTGCTACGTGTCATAACCTCTGTGTAGGTCCGTTAAGGACAACCGGTGATCTGTAACTGTGCATACGGTGCTGTGTTCTCTAGGGTGTTTCTGATGTAAATTCACAGGCCTGTCTGCAGCACTGCTGGTTGAGGCAGTACAAAGCCACGGCAAGGTGACTTGTAGCTGCTATTGTCAGATGGCTGTTGGTTTTGTTCAGCAAAGCGTGAAAGTGAGTTAAACGACCTGCTGAATTCTCCCAGTACGCATGCTAAATGGAAACTAGAGAAATACACAGTCCTGCAGCAAAAGCAAATGCTGAAATGGGAATAGCAGTAACACAGGTGTAGCTTTATGTTTTCAGTGGTCTGTAGCTACAGAAATAGGAATAGCAGTAACACAGGTGTAGCTTTATGTTTTTAGTGGTATGTAGCTACAGAAATAGGAATAGCAGTAACACAGGTGTAGCTTTATGTTTTTAGTGGTATGTAGCTACAGAAATAGGAATAGCAGTAACACAGGTGTAGCTTTATGTTTTTAGTGGTATGTAGCTACAGAAATAGGAATAGCAGTAACACAGGTGTAGCTTTATGTTTTCAGTGGTCTGTAGCTACAGAAATAGGAATAGTAGTAACACAGGTGTAGCTTTATGTTTTCAGTGGTATGTAGCTACAGAAATAGGAATAGCAGTAACACAGGTGTAGCTTTATGTTTTCAGTGGTATGTAGCTACAGAAATAGGAATAGCAGTAACACAGGTGTAGCTTTATGTTTTCAGTGGTATGTAGCTACAGAAATAGGAATAGTAGTAACACAGGTGTAGCTTTATGTTTTCAGTGGTATGTAGCTACAGAAATAGGAATAGCAGTAACACAGGTGTAGCTTTATGTTTTCAGTGGTCTGTAGCTACAGAAATAGGAATAGCAGTAACACAGGTGTAGCTTTATGTTTTCAGTGGTCTGTAGCTACAGAAATGGGAATAGCAGTAACACAGGTGTAGCTTTATGTTTTTAGTGGTATGTAGCTACAGAAATAGGAATAGTAGTAACACAGGTGTAGCTTTATGTTTTCAGTGGTCTGTAGCTACAGAAATAGGAATAGTAGTAACACAGGTGTAGCTTTATGTTTTCAGTGGTCTGTAGCTACAGAAATAGGAATAGCAGTAACACAGGTGTAGCTTTATGTTTTCAGTGGTCTGTAGCTACAGAAATAGGAATAGCAGTAACACAGGTGTAGCTTTATGTTTTCAGTGGTCTGTAGCTACAGAAATAGGAATAGCAGTAACACAGGTGTAGCTTTATGTTTTCAGTGGTCTGTAGCTACAGAAATAGGAATAGCAGTAACACAGGTGTAGCTTTATGTTTTCAGTGGTCTGTAGCTACAGAAATGGGAATAGCAGTAACACAGGTGTAGCTTTATGTTTTCAGTGGTCTGTAGCTACAGAAATAGGAATAGCAGTAACACAGGTGTAGCTTTATGTTTTCAGTGGTCTGTAGCTACAGAAATGGGAATAGCAGTAACACAGGTGTAGCTTTATGTTTTTAGTGGTCTGTAGCTACAGAAATAGGAATAGCAGTAACACAGGTGTAGCTTTATGTTTTCAGTGGTCTGTAGCTACAGAAATGGGAATAGCAGTAACACAGGTGTAGCTTTATGTTTTCAGTGGTCTGTAGCTACAGAAATAGGAATAGCAGTAACACAGGTGTAGCTTTATGTTTTCAGTGGTCTGTAGCTACAGAAATGGGAATAGCAGTAACACAGGTGTAGCTTTATGTTTTCAGTGGTCTGTAGCTACAGAAATAGGAATAGCAGTAACACAGGTGTAGCTTTATGTTTTCAGTGGTCTGTAGCTACAGAAATAGGAATAGCAGTAACAAAGCTTTATGTTTTCAGTGGTCTGTAGCTACAGAAATAGGAATAGTAGTAACACAGGTGCTTTATGCAGTTTATGTTTTCAGTGGTCTGTAGCTACAGAAATAGGAATAGTAGTAACACAGGTGTAGCTTTATGTTTTCAGTGGTCTGTAGCTACAGAAATAGGAATAGTAGTAACACAGGTGTAGCTTTATGTTTTCAGTGGTCTGTAGCTACAGAAATAGGAATAGCAGTACTACAGGTGTAGCTTTATGTTTTCAGTGGTCTGTAGCTACAGAAATAGGAATAGCAGTAACACAGGTGTAGCTTTATGTTTTCAGTGGTCTGTAGCTACAGAAATAGGAATAGCAGTAACACAGGTGTAGCTTTATGTTTTCAGTGGTCTGTAGCTACAGAAATAGGAATAGGAATAGCTTTATGTTTTCAAGCTACAGGTGTAGCTTTATGTTTTCAGTGGTCTGTAGCTACAGAAATAGGAATAGCAGTAACACAGGTGTAGCTTTATGTTTTCAGTGGTCTGTAGCTACAGAAATAGGAATAGCAGTAACACAGGTGTAGCTTTATGTTTTCAGTGGTCTGTAGCTACAGAAATAGGAATAGCAGTAACACAGGTGTAGCTTTATGTTTTCAGTGGTCTGTAGCTACAGAAATAGGAATAGCAGTAACACAGGTGTAGCTTTACAGGTGTAGTAACACAGGTTTATGTTTTCAGTGGTCTGTAGCTACAGAAATAGGAATAGCAGTAACACAGGTGTAGCTTTATGTTTTCAGTGGTCTGTAGCTACAGAAATAGGAATAGCAGTAACACAGGTGTAGCTTTATGTTTTCAGTGGTATGTAGCTACAGAAATAGGAATAGCAGTAACACAGGTGTAGCTTTATGTTTTCAGTGGCCTGTAGCTACAGAAATAGGAATAGCAGTAACACAGGTGTAGCTTTATGTTTTCAGTGGTCTGTAGCTACAGAAATAGGAATAGCAGTAACACAGGTGTAGCTTTATGTTTTCAGTGGTCTGTAGCTACAGAAATAGGAATAGCAGTAACACAGGTGTAGCTTTATGTTTTCAGTGGTCTGTAGCTACAGAAATAGGAATAGTAGTAACACAGGTGTAGCTTTATGTTTTCAGTGGTCTGTAGCTACAGAAATAGGAATAGCAGTAACACAGGTGTAGCTTTATGTTTTCAGTGGTCTGTAGCTACAGAAATAGGAATAGCAGTAACACAGGTGTAGCTTTATGTTTTCAGTGGTCTGTAGCTACAGAAATAGGAATAGCAGTAACACAGGTGTAGCTTTATGTTTTCAGTGGTCTGTAGCTACAGAAATAGGAATAGCAGTAACACAGGTGTAGCTTTATGTTTTCAGTGGTCTGTAGCTACAGAAATAGGAATAGCAGTAACACAGGTGTAGCTTTATGTTTTCAGTGGTCTGTAGCTACAGAAATGGGAATAGCAGTAACACAGGTGTAGCTTTATGTTTTTAGTGGTATGTAGCTACAGAAATAGGAATAGCAGTAACACAGGTGTAGCTTTATGTTTTCAGTGGTCTGTAGCTACAGAAATGGGAATAGCAGTAACACAGGTGTAGCTTTATGTTTTTAGTGGTATGTAGCTACAGAAATAGGAATAGTAGTAACACAGGTGTAGCTTTATGTTTTCAGTGGTCTGTAGCTACAGAAATAGGAATAGTAGTAACACAGGTGTAGCTTTATGTTTTCAGTGGTCTGTAGCTACAGAAATAGGAATAGTAGTAACACAGGTGTAGCTTTATGTTTTCAGTGGCCTGTAGCTACAGAAATAGGAATAGCAGTAACACAGGTGTAGCTTTATGTTTTCAGTGGTCTGTAGCTACAGAAATAGGAATAGCAGTAACACAGGTGTAGCTTTATGTTTTCAGTGGTCTGTAGCTACAGAAATAGGAATAGCAGTAACACAGGTGTAGCTTTATGTTTTCAGTGGTCTGTAGCTACAGAAATAGGAATAGCAGTAACACAGGTGTAGCTTTATGTTTTCAGTGGTCTGTAGCTACAGAAATAGGAATAGCAGTAACACAGGTGTAGCTTTATGTTTTCAGTGGTCTGTAGCTACAGAAATAGGAATAGTAGTAACACAGGTGTAGCTTTATGTTTTCAGTGGTCTGTAGCTACAGAAATAGGAATAGCAGTAACACAGGTGTAGCTTTATGTTTTCAGTGGCCTGTAGCTACAGAAATAGGAATAGCAGTAACACAGGTGTAGCTTTATGTTTTCAGTGGTCTGTAGCTACAGAAATAGGAATAGCAGTAACACAGGTGTAGCTTTATGTTTTCAGTGGTCTGTAGCTACAGAAATAGGAATAGCAGTAACACAGGTGTAGCTTTATGTTTTCAGTGGCCTGTAGCTACAGAAATAGGAATAGCAGTAACACAGGTGTAGCTTTATGTTTTCAGTGGTCTGTAGCTACAGAAATAGGAATAGCAGTAACACAGGTGTAGCTTTATGTTTTCAGTGGTCTGTAGCTACAGAAATAGGAATAGCAGTAACACAGGTGTAGCTTTATGTTTTCAGTGGCCTGTAGCTACAGAAATAGGAATAGTAGTAACACAGGTGTAGCTTTATGTTTTCAGTGGTCTGTAGCTACAGAAATAGGAATAGCAGTAACACAGGTGTAGCTTTATGTTTTCAGTGGTCTGTAGCTACAGAAATAGGAATAGCAGTAACACAGGTGTAGCTTTATGTTTTCAGTGGCCTGTAGCTACAGAAATAGGAATAGTAGTAACACAGGTGTAGCTTTATGTTTTCAGTGGTCTGTAGCTACAGAAATAGGATTTGGCAAAATTTTGTTCAAAGAAAAAGTACAACATTTCTACTACCACAATGCTACACAAACTCTAATCGGAACATCAGAGCTTTGAAAAGAATGGATGTGGTAAATGTCTTTCACTGATTGTTTGTGTTTGCTTCCCTGCCGTCTGTTTGTCTCGCTGTTTGTTTGTTTGTCTCTTTCTAACAAGCGTCATTTTACCTCATCTCTCTCCTCCAGCCTGGTCCAATTAAAGCATCTGATCAGCTAGAACAGTTTAATGATGGTGGCGGTCGGGTCAGCCAGGCGGGCGCTTCACTGGTCTGAGTCGACAGGTAGAGAGCGTGCTGTGAGGTGATGTCTGCACAACACTGGTGTTGTGGCTCACTGAATTACTCTGCAGATAAGGTACAGTAACCCTACATCCCTCTGTCTATCTGTCTATCCTCCCTCTGACTATCTATCTATCTATCTATCTATCTATCTATCTATCTATCTATCTATCTATCTATCTATCTATCTATCTATCTATCTATCTATCTATCTATCCTCCCTCCCTCCCTCCCTCTGTCTATCTACCCTCCCCTCTCCCTCTGTCTATCTATCCTCCCTCCCTCCCTCCCTCCCTCCCTCCCTCTGTCTATCTACCCTCCCTCCCTCCATCCCTCTGTCTATCTACCCTCCCTCTTTCCCTCTGTCTATCTACCAATCCCTCCCTCCCTCCCTCCTCCCTCCCTCCGTCTATCTATCCCCCCCTCATCTATCTATCTATCTATCTATCTATCTATCTCATCCCTCCACCCTCCCTCCCTCCCTCCGTCTATCCCTCCCTCCCTCCCTCCCTCCCTCTGTCTATCTATCCTCCTCCCTCCCTCCCTCTCTGTCTCTATCCTCCCTCCTATCCTCCCTCCCTCCCTCTGTCTATCTATCCTCCTCCCTCCCCTCTGTCTATCTATCCTATCTCCCTCCCTCTGTCTATCTATCCCTCCTTCCCTCCCTCCCTCTGTCTATCTATCCTCCCTCCCTCCCTCTGTCTATCCCCTCCCTCCCTCTGTCTATCTATCCTCCCTCCCTCCCTCTGTCTATCTATCCTCCCTCCCTCTGTCTATCTATCTCCTCCCTCCTCTGTCTATCTATCTTCCTCCCTCCCTCCCTCCCTCTGTCTATCTATCCTCCTCCCTCCCTCCTCTGTCTATCTATCCTCCCTCCCCCTCCCTCTATCTATCCCTCCCTCCCTCTGTCTATCTATCCTCCTCCTCCTCCTCTGTCTATCTATCTATCCTCCTCTCTGTCTATCCCTCCCTCCCTCTATCTATCTATCTATCTATCCCTCCTCCCTCCCTCCCTCTGTCTATCTATCTCCCTCCCTCTCCCTATGTCTATCTATCTCTCCTCCCTCCCTCTGTCTATCTATCCTCCCTCCCTCCTCCCTCCCTCTGTCTATCTCCTCCCCTCCCTCCCTCTGTCTATCTCTATCTATCTATCCTCCCTCTCCCTCCCTCCTCTGTCTATCTATCTATCCTCCCTCCTCCCTCCCCTCCCTCCTCTCTATCTATCCTCCCCTCCCTCTGTCTATCTATCCTCCTCCCTCCCTCTGTCTATCTCCCTCCCTCCCTCCCTCCCTCCCTCTGTCTATCCTCCCTCCCTCCTCTCTGTCTATCTAACCTCCCTCCTATCCCTCCCTCCCTCTGTCTATCTATCCTCCCTCCCTCCCTGTCTATCTATCCTCCCTCCTCCCTCTGTCTATCTCTCCTCCCTCCCTCCTGTCTATCTATCTATCCTCCTCCCTCCCTCCCTCTGTCTATCTATCTCCTCCCTCCCTCTGTCTATCTATCCTCCCTCCCTCCCTCCCTCTGTCTATCTATCTCCTTCCCTCCCTCCCTCTGTCTATCCTCCTCCCTCCCTCTGTCTATCTCCCTCCCTCTATCTCCCTCCCTATCCTCCCTCCCTCCCTCTGTCTGTCTATCCTCCCTCCCTCCCTCTCCCTATCCCTCTATCCTCTGTCTATCTATCCTCCCTCCCTCCCTCTGTCTATCTATCCTCCTCCCTCCCTCTGTCTATATCTCTATCTATCTATCTATCTATCTATCTGTCTATCTATCTATCCCTCCCTCTATCTATCTATCTATCTATCTATATCTCCCTCTATCTATCTATCCTCTATCTATCCCTCCCTCTCCCTCTGTCTATCTATCCTATCCTCCCTCCCTCCCTCTGTCTATCTATCCTCCCTCCCTCCCTCTGTCTATCTATCCTCCCTCCCTCCCTCCCTCTGTCTATCTATCCTCCCTCCCTCCCTCCCTCTGTCTATCTATCTCCCTCCCTCCTCCCTCTGTCTATCTATTCCCTCCCTCCCTCCCTCTATCTATCTCCCTCCTCCTCCCCTCTGTCTATCTATCCTCCCTCCCTCTGTCTATCTATCCTCCCTCCCTCTATCTATCTATCTATCTATCTATCTGTCTATCTATCTATCCTCCCTCCCTCTGTCCTCCCTCCTCCTCCCTCCCTCTGTCTATCTATCCTCCTCCCTCCCTCTGTCTATCTCCCTCCCTCCCTCCCTCTGTCTATCTATCCTCCCTCCCTCCCTCCCTCTGTCTATCTATCCTCCCTCCCTCCCTCCCTCTGTCTATCTCCCTCCTCCCTCCCTCTGTCTATCTATCTCCTTCCCTCCCTCCCTCTGTCTATCTATCCTCCTCCCTCTGTCTATCTTCCTCCCTCCCTCTGTCTATCTATTCTCCTTCCCTCTGTCTATCTATCTATCTCTCCCTCCCTCCCTCTGTCTATCTATCCTCCTTCCCTCCCTCCTCTGTCTATCTATCCCTCCCTCCCTCTGTCTATCTCCCTCCCTCCCTCTGTCTCTGTCTATCTATCCCTCCCTCCCTCCCTCTGTCTATCTCTATCCTCCCTCCCTCCCTCCCTCTGTCTATCTATCCTCCTTCCCTCCCTCCCTCTGTCTATCTATCTATCCTCCCTCCCTCCCTCCCTCCCTCTGTCTATCTATCCTCCTCCCTCCCTCCCTGTCTATCTATCCTCCTCCCTCCCTCTGTCTATCTATCTCCTCCTCCCTCCCTCTGTCTATCTATTCTCCTCCCCCTCCCTCTGTCTATCTATCCTCCCTCCCTCCCCCTCTGTCTATCTATCCCTCCTCCCTCCCTCTGTCTATCTATCCTCCTCCCCTCCCCTCTGTCTATCTATCTATCCTCCCTCCCTCCTCTGTCTCTATCTATCTCCCTCTATCTATCCTCCTCCCCTCCTCTGTCTATCTATCCTCTCCCTCCCTCTGTCTATCTATCCTCCCTCCCTCCCTCCTCTATCCTCCTCTCCTCTGTCTCCCTTCCTCCCTCTGTCTATCTATCCCTCCCTCCCTCCTCCCTCCCCTCTGTCTATCTATTCTCCTTCTCCTCTGTCTATCTATCTATCCTCCCTCCCTGTCTATCTATCCTCCTCCCCTCCCTCTGTCTATCTATCCTCCCTCCCTCCCTCTGTCCCTCCCTCCCTCTGTCTATCTATCCTCCCCCTCCCTCTGTCTATCTATCCTCCTATCCCTCTGTCTATCTATCTATCCTCTATCTGTCTATCTATCTATCTATCCCTCCTCTATGTCTATCTATCCTCCCTCCTCTGTCCTCCCTCTGTCTATCTATCCTCCTCCCCTCCCTCTGTCTATCTATCCTCCTTCCTCCCCCCTCTGTCTATCTATCCTCCCTTCCTCCCCTCTGTCTATCTATCCCCTCTCCTCCCTCTGTCTATCTCTATCCTCCCTCCCTCCCTCCCTCTGTCTATCTCCTCCTCCCTCTATCCTATCCCTCCTCCCTCTGTCTATCTATATTCTCATCTCTCTATCTGTCTATCTATCTATCCTCCCTCCTCTCTCTATCTATCCTCCCCTCTATCTATCCTCCCTCCCTCTGTCTATCTATCCTCCTCCCTCCCTCCCTCTGTCTATCTATCTATCATCCTCCTCCCCTCCCTGTCTGTCTATCTATCCTCCTCCTCCCCTCCCTCCCCTCCTCTGTCTATCTATCTCCTCCCTCCCTCCCTCTGTCTATCTATCCTCCCTCCCTCTGTCTATCTATCCTCCTCCCTCCCTCTGTCTATCTATCCTCCTATCCTCCTCTCCTCTGTCTATCTCCCTCCCTCCCTCCCTGTCTGTCTATCTATCTCCCTCCCTCTGTCTATCTATCTATCCTCCCTCTCTCCCTCCCTCTGTCTATCTATATCTATCCTCCTCCCTCCTCCCTCCCTCCTCCCTCTGTCTATCTATCCTCCTCCCTCCCCCTCTGTCTATCTATCCTCCCTCCCTCCCTGTCTGTCTATCTATCCCTCCTCCCTCTGTCTCCTCTGTCTATCTATCCTCCTCTCCTCCCTCCCTCTGTCTATCTATCCTCCTTCCTTCCCTCCCTCCCTCTGTCTATCTATCCTCCTCCCTCCCTCTGTCTATCTATCTCCTCCCCTCCCTCTGTCTATCTATCCCTCCCTCCCTCTGTCTATCTATCCCTCCTCCCTCCCTCCTCCTCCTCCCTCTGTCTATCTATCCTCCTCCTCCCTCTGTCTATCTATCTATTCCCTATCCTCCTCTGTCTATCTATCTATCTCCTCCCTCCTCTGTCTATCTATCTTCCTCCCTCCCTCCTCCCTCTGTCTATCTATCCTCCTTCCCTCCCTCTGTCTATCTCTTTACCCTCCCTCTCTGTCTCTATCTATCCTCCCTCCTCCCCTCTGTCTATCTCCCTCCTCTCCTCTGTCTATCTATCTCCTTCCTCCCTCCCTCTGTCTATCTATCCTCCCTCCTCCCTCCTCTGTCTATCTATCCTCCCCCTCCTCTGTCTATCTATCCTCCTTCCCTCCCTCCCTCTGTCTATCTATCCTCCCTCCCTCCTTCTCTATCTATCCTCCCTCCTGTCTATCTATCCCTCCCTCCTCCCCTCTCCTCTCCTATCTATCCTCCTCCCTCTCTCCTCTGTCTATCTATCCTCTCCCTCCTCCTCTGTCTATCTATCTCCTCCCTCCTCCTCTGTCTATCTATCTATCCTCCTCCCCCTCCTCTGTCTATCTATCTATCCTCCCTCCCTCTGTCTATCTATCTATCCTCCTCCCCTCCCTCTGTCTATCTATCTATCCTCCTCCCCTCCTCTGTCTATCTCCCTCCCTCCCTCTGTCTATCTATCCTATCTCCCTCTGTCTATCCTATCCTCCTCCCTCCCTCTGTCTATCTATCCTCCCTCCCTCCTCCTCTATCTATCCTCCTCCCTCTCTGTCTATCTCCTCCTCCCTCCTCCTCCTCCCTCTGTCTATCTATCCTCCTCCTCCCTCCCTCTGTCTATCTATCCTCCTCTCCTCTCCTCGTCTCCTCTGTCTATCTATCTATCCTATCTCCCTCCCTCTGTCTATCTATCCTGTCCCTCCCTCTGTCTATCTCCTCGATCCTCCCTGTCCCTCTATCTATCCTCCTCCCTCTGTCTATCTATCCTCCTCCCTCCTCCCTCTGTCTATCTATCTATCCTCCCTCCCCTCCTCTGTCTATCTATCCTCCTCTATCTGTCTATCTATCCTCTATCTGTCTATCTATCTATCCTCTCCCCTCCCTCTATGTCTATCCTATCTATCTATCTATCCTCCCTCTCTGTCTATCCTCCTCCTCCTCCCTCCTCTGTCTATCTATCCTCCTCCCTCTGTCTATCTATCTATCCTCCCTATCTATCTATCCCCTGTCTATCCTCCTCCCTCCCTCTGTCTATCTGTCTCTCCCTCCTATCCTATCCTCTATCCTCCACTCCCTCTGTCTATCTCCTCTCCCTCCCTCTCCCTCCCTCCTCCCTCTGTCTATCTATCCTCCCTCCATCTGATCTCTGTCTATCTATCTATCTATCCTCTATCTATCTATCTATCTATATCTATCTATCTATCATCTCTATCTGTCATCTATCCTCTATCCCTCCCTCCTCTGTCTATCTCCCTCCTCTTCCTCTGTCTATCATCTATCTATCTGTCTATCTATCCTCCCTCCCCTCCCTCCCTCTGTCTCTCCCTCCTCCCTCCTCTGTCTCCATCCTCCCATCCCTCCTCCTCTCTATCTATCCTCCTCCATCTCTGTCTATCTATCCTCCCTCTCCCTCTGTCTATCTATCCTCCTTCCTCCTCTGTCCTATCCCTCTGTCTATCTATCCTCCTCCTCCCTCCCTCTGTCTATCTATCCCTCCCCTCCTCTGTCTCCTCCTCCTCCCCTCCTCCCTCCTCCCTATCTATCCTCCTCCCTCCTCCTGTCTATCTATCTCCTCCCTCCTCTGTCTATCTCTATCTATCCTTCTCCTCCTCCCTGTGTCTATCTATCCTCCCTCCCTCCTCTGTCTATCTATCCTCCCTCCTCCCTCTGTCTATCTATCCTCCTCCTCCTCCCTCCCTCCCTCCTGTCTATCTATTCCCTCCTCCCTCTGTCTATCTATCCTCCTCCTTCCTCCTCCCTCTGTCTATCTACCCTCTTCCTCTGTCTATCTATCCCTTCCTCCCTCCCTCTGTCTATCTATCCTCCTCCTCCATCTATCTATCTATCTATCTATCCTCTATCTCCTATCTGTCTATCTTCTATCCTCCCTCTATCTATCCTCTCCCTTGTCTATCTATCTATCCTCCTCCCTCCTCCCTCCTCCCTCCCTCTATCTATCCTTCTCCTCCCTCTATCCTGTCCCTATCTATCATCCTCCCTCCTCTGTCTATCTATCCTCCCTCCCTCCCTCCCTCTGTCTATCCTCCTCCTCATCTATCTATCTATCTCCTCCCTCCTCTACCCTCCCTCCTCCTCCCTCTGTCTATCTATCCTATCCTCCCTCTGTCTATCTATCTATCCTCCTCCCTCTGTCTATCTATCCTATCCTCCCTCCTCCTCTGTCTATCATCTTATCTCCTCTGTCCTCCCTCCTCTGTCTATCTCCCTCCCTCTGTCTATCTATCCTCCCTCCTCCTCTGTCTATCTATCCTCCCTCCCCTCCCTATCCTCCCTCTGTATCTATCCTCCTCCTCCTGTCTATCCTCCCTCCCTCCTCCTCCTCCTCTGTCCATCCCTCTCCTCTATCTATCTCCTCCCTCCCTCTGTCTATCTATCCTCCCTCCCTCCTCTGTCTATCTATCCCTCCTCTGTCTATCTATTCCTCCTCCCTCCTCTGTCTATCTATCTATCTATCTCCCTCCCTCTATCTATCTATCTCCTTCCTCCTCCCTCCCTGTCTATCTATCCTCCTCTGTCTATCATCATCCTCCATCCTGTCCTCTGTCTATCTATCCTCTCCCTCCATCTGTCTATCTATCCTCCTCCCTCTGTCTATCTATCTATCCCCTCCCTCTGTCTGTCTATCCTCCTCCTCCCTGTCCTCCTCCCTTCCTCCCTCTCCCTCCCTCCCTGTCTATCTATCCTCCTCCTCCTCCCATCTCTCCCTCCTATCTCTATCCTCCTCCCTCTGTCTATCTATCTATCCTCCTCCATCCTCTGTCTGTCTCCCTCCTCCTCTGTCTATCTATCATCCTCCCTCCTCTGTCTATCTATCCCTATCCTCTATCTCCTCCCTCCCTCTATCTATCTATCCTCCCTCTATCTATCTATCTCCTCCCTCCTCTATCTATCCTCCCTCCTCTGTCTATCTATCTTCCTCTATCTATCTATCTATCTATCTATCCTCTGTCTATCTATCCTATCTATCTGTCTATCTATCTCCTCTGTCTCTGTCTATCTATCCTCCTTCTCCCTCCCCTCTCTGTCTATCTATCTCCTCCATTCCTCATCTATCATCTCCTCCTCATCATCCTATCTCTGTCTATCTATCTATCCTCATCTATCTATCTATCCCTCTATCATCATCTATCTATCTCCTATCCTCCCTCCCCTCTGTCTATCTATCTATCCTCCTCTCCTCTCCTTCCCTCCATCTGTCTATCTATCCCTCCCTCCCTCCTCATCTATCTATCTATCCTATCTATCTGTCTATCTATCTATCCTCCCTCTCTATCTATCTATCTATCTCCTCTATCTATCTATCTGTCTATCTCTCTATCTATCTATCCTCCTCCCTCCTCCTCTGTCTATCTATCCTCCCTCCTCCCTCCCTCTGTCTATCTATCCTCCCTTCCTCCCTCCCTGTCCTCTATCCTCCCTCCCTCCCTCTCTGTCTATCTATCCTCTCCTCCCTCCCTCCCTCTGTCTATCTATCCTCCATCCTCCCTCTGTCTATCTCCTCCTCCCTCCCTGTCTATCTATCCTCCCTCCATCTCCCTCCATCCCTCTGTCTATCTCCTCTATCCTCCCTCTGTCCTCCCTCCCTCTGTCTATCTATCCTCCATCCCTCATCTATCTATCCTCCCTCCCCATCCCTCTGTCTATCTATCTATCCCTCCCTCTCTGTCTATCCTCCCTCCATCCTATCTATCCTCCCTCCCTCTGTCTATCTCCATCATCCTCTCCATCCTATCTATCTATCTATCTCTATCTATCTATCCCTCTATCTATCTATCTATCTCCTATCTATCTATCTATCTATCTATCCATCCTATCCTCCCTATCCCTATCCTCTATCTATCTATCTATCCCTCCTGTCTATCTATCCGTCTATCTATCTATCCTCCTCCCCTGTCTATCTACCCTCCATCTCCTCTGTCCATCCATCCTCCATCCTCCCTCCTCTGTGTCCTCCCTCCTCCCTCCATCCCTCTGTCTATCCGTCCATCCATCCATCCATCCATCCATCCATCTATCCTCCTCCCTCCCTCCATCGTCCTCTGTCTATCTATCCATCCATCCATCCTCCATCTATCCCTTCCCTCCCTCCCTCCAGATCCGTCTCCATCCATCCTCCCTCCTCCTCCTCTGTCTATCTCCCTCCTGTCTATCTCTATCTATCTATCCTCCCTCTATCTATCTATCCATCTATCTATCTATCTATCTATCTATCTGTCTGTCTGTCTATCTATCTGTCTAACCTATCCTCCTCCTCCCTCCTCTATCTATCCTATCTCCTCCCTCTGTCTATCTATCTCCTCCTCCCTATCTATCTATCTATCTCCCTTCCCTCCTCTCCTCTCTCTCTCCCCTCTGTCTATCTCCCTCCTCCCTGTGTCCTCCCTCCCTCTGTCTATCTATCCTCCCTCCTCCCTCCCTCTGTCTATCTATCCTCCCTCCCTCCTCCCTCTGTCTATCTCCTCCTCCCTCCCTCTGTCTATCTTCCTCCTCCCTCCCTCTGTCTATCTATCCTCCTCCTCCCTCCCTCTGTCTATCTATCCTTCCCTCCCTCTGTCTATCTATTCTCCTCCCTCCCTCTGTCTATCTATCCTCCTCCTCCCTCTGTCTGTCTATCTATCTCCTCCCTCTGTCTATCTGTCTCCCTCCCTCTGTCTATCTATCCTCCTCCCTCCCTCCTCTGTCTATCTATCCTCATTCCTCCCTCCTGTCTGTCTATCTATCCTCCTCCCTCCCTCCTTCCCTCCTCTGTCTATCTATCCTCCTTCCTCCTCTCTGTCTATCTATCCTCCTCCCTCTGTCTATCTGTCCCCATCTATCCTCTCCTCCCTCCCTCTGTCTCTTTCTACCCTCCTCCCTCCCTGTCTATCTATATCTATCTATCTATCCTCCCTCTGTCTATCTATCTATCCTCCTCCCCTCTGTCTATCTTATCTATCCTCCTCCCTCCTCCTCTGTCTATCTATCTATCCTCCTATCTGTCTCATCCCATCCTCCCTCCTCCCTCTATCTATCTATCCTCCTCCTCCTCCCTCTGTCTATCTATCTATCCTCCTCTCTGTCTATCTATCTATCCTCCTCCTCCTCCTCTGTCTATCTATCCTCCCCTCTCTCATCTATCTATCCTCCTCCTCTGTCTATCTATCCTCCTTCCTCCCTCTGTCTATCCATCCATCCATCCATCCTCCTATCCCTCTTATCCCTCTATCTATCTATCTATCTTCTATCTATCTCCCTCTATCTATCTATCTATCCTCTCTTCCCTCCTATCCTCTGTCTGTCTATCTATCTATCCTCTGTCATCTCCTCCCTCCCTCCTCCTCTGTCCTCCCCTCCCTCCCTCCTCCTCTGTCTATCTATCCTCCCTCCCTCTGTCTATCTATCCTGTCTATCTATCTATCCTCCCTCCCTCCTCTATCCTCTATAAAATCCTCTCCCTCCCTATCTATCTATCCTTCCCTAAAAATCTGTCTATCCCTCCCTCCCTCTGTCTATCTATCATCCCTCCCTCCCTCTGTCTATCTATCCTCCCTCCCTCTGTCTGTCTCCCTCCTCCATCTGTCTATCTATCCTCCCTCCTCTGTCTATCCTCCCTCCCTCCCTCCCTCTGTCTATCTATCCTCCTCCTCTGTCTATCTATCTCCTAAATCCTCTATCTATCTATTCTCCTATCCCTCCCTCTGTCTATCTATCTATCCTCCTCCCCTCTGTCTGTCTATCCATCCTATCCCTCTATCTATCTATCTATCTATCTCCTCTGTCTATCTATCCTCATCTCCCTCCTCTGTCTATATCTACCCTCCTTCCTCCCTCTGTCTATCTATCTATCCTCCCTCCTCCCTCCCTCCCTCCTCTGTCTATCTATCTCCCTCCCTCTGTCTATCCATCCCTCCCTCCTGTCTGTCATCTATCCTATCTATCCCTCTGTCTATCTATCCCTCCTCCCTCTGTCTGTCTATCTCCTCCTCCCTCTGTCTATCTATTTGTCTACCCTCCATCCTCCTCTGTCTATCTATCTATCCTCTCCCTCTGTCTATCTATCCTCATCTTCCCCCTCTGTCTATCTCCATCTTCCTTCTATCCTCCTCTCCTCTGTCTATCTCTCCTCCCTCCTCCCTCTACCCTCCCCTCCCTCCCCTCTGTCTATCTATCCTCCCTCCTCCTCCTATCTATCCCTCCCTATCTATCTATCTATCTATCCTCCTCCTCCCTCTGTCTATCTATCTATCCTCCCTCCCTGTCCTCTATCTATCTATCCTACTATCTATCTATCTATCTGTCCTCTGTCTATCCCTCCCTCCCTCCCTCTCCTCCCTCCTTCCTCCTCTGTCTATCTATCCTCCTTCCTCCTCCCTCTGTCTATCTATCCTCCTTCCCTCCCTCCTCTGTCTATCTATCTATCCTCCCTCTGTCCCTCCTCCCTCTGTCTATCTCTCCTCCTCCTCCCTCCTATTCCCTCTGTGTCTCCTCTGTCTGTCCTCCTCCTCCCTCCCTCTGTCTATCTCCTCCTCCCTCCCTCCTCTGTCTCTACCCTCCGTCCCTCTGTCTATCCTCCTCCTCCTCTGTCTATCCTCCTCCCTCTGTCTATCTATCCTCCTTCCCCCCCTCCCTCTGTCTATCTATCCTCCCTCCTCCTCCCTCCTCTGTCTATCTCCCTCCCTCTGTCTATCTACCCCCTCCTCCTATCTATCCTCCTCTCCCTCTGTCCCTCCTGTCCTCTCCTCCCTCCTCCCCCTCTGTCTATCCATCTATCCATCCTCCCTCTGTCTATCTATTCCTCCTCCTCTTCTATCCTCTCCTCCTCCCTCTGTCTATCTGTCTATCATCATTCCTCCTCCTCCTATCTGTCTATCTCCTCCTGTCATCTGTTCTCTCCTCCTCCTGTCTCTGTCTATCCATCCTCCCTTCCTCCCTCCCTCCTGTCTATCTATCCTCCCGTCTGTCTATCCCCTCCTCACTCCTCCATCTCCCTCCTCCCTATGTCTTTCTCCTCCTCCCTCCCTCCCCTCCTCCTCCTCCCTCATCCCTATCCTCCTATCCTCCCCTCCCTCCCTCTGTCTATCTATCTATCCCTCCATCTGTCCTCCCTCCCTGTCTGTCTATCTATCTCCTATCTCCCTCTGTCTATCCATCCATCCATCCCCATCCATCTATCTATCTATCCTCATCCTCCCTCCTCCTGTCATTCCCCTCATCTGCGTATCTGCGTCCGTCCGTGTCTCCATGGTCATCCATCCCTCGTCTATCCTCCTCCTCCACTCTATCTATCTGATCCTCCTCCTCTGTCTATCTATCCTCCCTCCCCTCTATCTATCTATCCTCCTCCTCCTCTGTCCTCCTCCTCCTCCTCCCTCCTCTCTATCTATCTATCTATCTATCCTCTGTCTATCTGTCTATCTATCCTCCCTCCATCCTCTGTCTATCTATCTATCTATCCCTCCTCCCTCTATCTATCCATCTATCTGTCTTCTACCTCTCCTCCCTCTGTCTATCTATCCTCCTCCATCTGTCTATCTACCATCCCTCCTCCTCTGTCTATCTATCCTTCCCTCCCTCTGTCTATCTATCCTCCTCCTCTATCTTCCTCTCCTCCCTCCCTCTGTCTATCCTCCTCCTCCCTCTGTCTATCTATCTCCTCCCTCCCTCTGTCTATCTATCTATCCTCCTGTCCTCTGTCTGTCTATCTATCCTCCTCTCCTCCCTCCTCCTGTCCTCTGTCTATCCATCCTCCCTCCCTCCCTCTGTCTATCTATCCTCCTCCCTTCTGTCTATCTCTCCTCCTCCCTCCTCTGTCTATCTATCCTCCTCCCTCTGTCTATCTGCCTCCTCCCTCCTCTGTCTATCTAGTCTCCCTCCCTCCCTCCTCTCCTATCTATCCTCCCTCCTCTGTCTATCTATCCTCCCTCCCTCTGTCTATCTATCCTCCCTCCCTCTGTCTATCTATCCTCCCTCCTCCTCTGTCTATCTATCCTCCTCCTCCTCTGTCTATCTCCTCCTATCCCTCCCCTCCTCCTCCCTCTCTCTGTCTATCTCCTCCATCCTCCTCCTCTGTCTGTCTATCTATCTCCTCTATCCTCTGTCTGTCTCTCCTCCTGTCCCTCCTCATCCTCCGTCCTGTCTGTCTATCTGTCTATCTATCCTCCCTCCTCTGTCTATCTATCATCTCCTTCCCTCCTCCTCTGTCTATCTATCTATCATCCCTCCTCCGTCTGTCTATCTATCCTCCCTCCTCTGTCTATCTATCTCCTCCCTCTGTCTATCTATCTATCCTCGTCCTCATCTCCCTCCTGTCTATCTATATCATCCTCCTCTGTCTATCTATCGTCTATCTATCCATCTGTCATCTATCCTCCCCCTCCTCCCTCCCTCTCCTATCCCTGTGTCTATCTATCCTCCTCATCTATCCTCCTATCCTCCTCCTCTGTCTATCTGTCTCCTCCTCCTCCTCCCTCTGTATCATCTGTCTTCTAATCCTCCCTCCTCCCTGTGTCTCTGTCTATCTATCTATCCTCCTCCTCCTCTGTCTGTCTGTCATCATCCGTCTGTCTAATCTCCTCACTCCCTCTGTCTATCTATCTCCCTCCTATCTCTATCTATCATCATCTCTGTCTATCTATCCTCCTCTATCTATTTATCTCCCTATCTGTCTATCTATCCTCCTTCCCTTCCTCCTCCCTCCTCTGTCTATCTATCCTCCTCTGTCTGTCTATCTATCCTCCTCCTCTGTCTGTCTATCTGTTCCCCTCCTCAGTCTATTTATCATCCCCTCCTCCCTCTGTCTATCATCCTCCTCCCTCTGTCTATCTATCCTCCCTCCCGTCTCTCATCTAATCATCATTCCTCTGTCTGTCTATCTATCCTCATCCTCCTCTGTCCTCCTCCTATCCTCTGTCTAATCTCATCCTCCTCCCTCTGTCTATCTATCCTCCCTCCCTCTGTCTATCTCCTCCTCCCTCCCTCTGTCTATCTATCCTCCCTCCCTCTATCTATCTATCTCCTTCCTCCTTCCTCTGTCTATCTATCCTCCCTCTGTCTATCTATCCTCCTCCCTCCTCTGTCTATCTATCCTCCCTCCTCCCTCTGTCTATCTATCCTCCCTCCTCTGTCTCCCTCACTCCCTCCCTCTGTCTATCTCTCCCTCCTCCTCCCTCTATCCTCCCTCCTCTGTCTATCTATCCTCCCTCCTCCCTCTGTCTATCTCCTCCCTCCCTCTGTCTATCTATCTATCCTCCTATCTCCCTCCTCCTCTGTCTATCTATCCTCCCTCCCTCCCTCCTCCCTCCCTCCCTCTGTCTATCTATCTATCCTCCCTCCTCCCTCTGTCTATCTATCCTCCTCCCTCTGTCTATCTATCCTCCTCCCTCCCTCCCTCTGTCTTCTCCTCCCTCCTCTGTCTATCTATCTCCTTCTCCCTCCTCTGTCTATCTATATCCTCCTCCCTCTGTCTATCTATCCTCATCCATCCTCTGTCTCTATCATGTCCTCCTCTGTCTATCTATCCTCCCTCCTCTGTCTATCTATCTTCCTCCTCCTCTCTGTCTATCTATCCATCCTCCTCCATCCCTCCCTCTGTCTATCTATCCTCCTCCCTCCTCTGTCTATCTATCTATTCTCCTTCCTCTGTCTATCTATCCTCCTCCCCTCTCTGTCTGTCTATCCTCCATCCCTCCCTCTGTCTATCTCATCCTCCTCTCCTCTGTCTATCTATCCTCCTTCCTCTGTCTGTCTATCTATCTATCCTCCTCTTCTATCTCCCTCTCCTCTGTCTATCCTCTCCTCCCTCCCTCCTCTATCCATCTCTCCTCCCTCCTCTGTCTATCTATCCTCCCTCCCTCCTCCCTCTGTCTCTATCTATCCTCCCATCCTCCCTCCCTCTGTCTATCCTCATCCTCCTCCTCTGTCTATCTCCCTCCTCCTCCTCCTCTATCTATCTATCCTCCTCCCTCCCTCTGTCTATCTATCCTCCTCCCTCCCTCTGTCTATCTATCTATCTATCTATCCCTCCTCTGTCTATCTATCTCCTCCTCCCTCTGTCTATCTATCCTCCCCCCTCCCTCCTCTGTCTATCTATCTCCTCCTATCCTCCTCTGTCTATCTATTCCTCCTTTCCCTCCTCTGTCTATCCTCTCCTCCTCCTCTCCTCTGTCTATCCATCTATCCTCCTTTCTATCCTCCCTCTGTCTTCCTCTGTCTATCTATCTGTCCATTCTATCCTCCTCCATCCCTCTGTCTATCTATCCTCCTTCCTCCTCCTCTGTCTATCTACTCCTCCTTCCTCCCTCATCATCCTCCCTCCCTCTGTCTATCTATCCTCCTCCCTCTGTCTATCTATCCTACCCTCCCTCCTCTGTCTATCTATCCTCCCTCCCTCCCTCTGTCTATCTATTCTCCTCCCTCCCTCTGTCTATCTCTCCTCCCTTCCCTCCTCCCTCTGTCTATCTATCCTCCTTCCCTCCTCTGTCTATCTATCCTCCCTCCTCTGTCTATCTATCTATCTATCTATCTATCTATCTATCTATCTGCCCTCTCCATCTTTCCTCCTCTATCATCCCTCTATCTATCTATCTATCTATCATCCATCTATCTCCTCCTCCTCTCTATCTGTATTCCTCCCTCCCTGTCTGTCTATTTATCCCTCCTATCATCCTCCTCCTCTGTCTATCTATCCTCCCTCCCTTCCTCTGTCTATCTATCATATCCTATCCTCCCCTCCCTCTGTCTGTCCTCCTCCTCCCCCTGTCTATCTATCCTCCCTCTGTCTGTCTATCTATCCTCCTCCTCCTCTGTCTATCATCCCTCCTCATCTGTCTGTCTATCTGTCCTTCCTCTGTCCCTCCTCTGTCTGTCTGTCTATCTGTCTCCTCCTCTGTCTATCTATCCTCTCCTCTGTCTATCTCTATCTATCTATCCTCCTCTGTCTATCTCCTCTCCTGTCCTTCCCTTTCCTCTATCCCTCCCTCCCCTCTGTCTATCTATCCTCCCTCCCTCCCTCTGTCTATCTTTCCTCTGTCTATTTCCCTCCCCTCTGTCTATCTATTTCCCTCTGTCTATTTATCCCTTTATTCCTTATTTATTTGTCTATCTATCCTCATTCCTCTTCCTTCCTCCTTTCCTATCTATCCTCCTTCCTTCCCTCCTCTGTCTATCTATCTATCCTTCCTCCCTCCTCTGTCTATCTTCTCCTCCCTCTGTCCCTCCCCCTCCCCTCCCCTCTGTCTATCTATCCTCCCTCCCTCTGTCCCTCTGTCTATCTATCCTCCCTCTGTCTATCTGTCATCTCCCTCCTCTGTCTATCTATCATCTCCTCCTCTGTCTATCTATCCTCCTCCCTCCTCTCTATCTATCCTCCATCCTCCGTCTATCTATCTTCATCCCTCCCTCTGTCTGTCTATCTATTCGTCCGTTCTGTCTGTCTATCCATCTCCCTCCCTCCGTCTATCTCCATCTATCTATCTATTTATCTGTCTATCCCTCCCTCCTTCCCTCTATCTATCTATCCTCCGTCCTCCCTTGTCTAGTCTATGCCTCCCTCCCTCTGTCTATCTATCCTCCTCCTCCATCCCTCCCTCTGTCTATCTATTCCATCCCTCCCTCTGTCTATCTATCCTCCTCCCTCCCTCTGTCTATCCTACCCTCTGTTATCCTCTCCCTCTGTCTGTCTATCTATCTATCCATCCATCCCTCTGTCTATCTATCCTCCTCCTCCCCCCTCCTCATCAATCACTCCATCGTCTATCCATCCATCTCATCCTCATCTATCTATCCTCCTCCTATCTATCTATCTATCCTCCTCTATCTCCCTCTGTCTATCTATCTCCTCCTCCTCTGTCTATCTATCTATCTGTCTATCTATCTATCTGTCTGTCTGTCTGTCTGTCTGTCTATCTATCCATCCTCCTCCTCCCTCTGTCTATCTCCCTCCTCCTCCTCCCTCCCTCTGTCTATCTACCCTCCTCCCTCCTCTGTCTATCTATCATCCCTCCCTCTGTCTATCTCCTCCACACTCTGTTTGTCATCATCTCCGTCCCTATCTGTTCTATCTTTGTCTGTCTATCTATCATCCTCCTGTCTGTTCCTTCCTCCTCCCATTTATTTATTTATTCTGGTAATCTGTCTATCTATCCTTCCCTCCGTCTGTCTGTCTATCCTCCCTTCTGTCTATCTATCTTATTTATTTATCCTCTATTTATCTATTTATCCTATCCCTTATTATCTTATCCTCTGTCTATCTATTTATTCTATCTTATCTGTCCTCCTCTGTCTATCTATCCTTCATTCCCTCCCTCCTCTGTCTATCTATCCTCCCTCCCTCCTCTGTCTATCTACCTCCCTCCCTCTGTCTATCTATCTCCTTCTCCTCCATCCTCTGTCTATCTATCCTCCTCCTCCCTCTGTCTATCAATCTATCTGTCCTCCTCCCTCTGTCTATCTATCCTCCTCCTCTGTCTATCTATCCTCCTTCCCTCCTCTGTCTATCTATCCTTCCCTCTCCTCTGTCTATCTATCCTCCTTCTCCTTCATCCGTCTATCTATCTCCTCTGTCTATCTATCTATCCTCCCTCCCTTTCCTTCCTCCCTCCTCTGTCTATCTCTATCCTCCCTCCTCTGTCTATCTATCCTCCTCCTCCCTCTGTCTATCTCTCCCTCCTTGTTTATTTGTCTATCTCCCTCCTCCTCTGTCTATCTATCCTCCCTCCTCCCTCTGTCTATCAATCCTCCCTCCTCCTCTGTCTATCTATCCTCCTCCTCCCTCCCTCCTCTCTGTCTCCTCTGTCTATCTATCCTCCTCATGTGTCCCTCTGTCTATCTATCCTCCCTCCTCCCTCTGTCTATCTATCCTCCTAACCTCACCTCCCCTCCCTCTGTCTATCTATCTATCCTCCCTCTCTCCCTCTGTCTGTCTAAACCCCTCCCTCTGTCATCTCCTCCTTCCCTCCCTCTGTCTATCTATCCTCCCTCTCCCTCCCTCCTGTCGTCTATCTATCTGTCTATCTGTCTATCTCCTCCCTCCTCCCTTCCCTCCTCCCTGTCTGTCTATCTATCCTCCCTCCCTCCCTCTGTCTATCTATCTATCTATTCCTCCCTCCTCCTCTGTCTATCTATCCCTCCATCCATCTGTCATCCATCCATCCCTCTGTCTATCTATCCTCTATCTATCTATCCTCCTCCTCCCTCCCTCCCTCTTATCTATCCCTCCTTATTCTGTCTATCTCTCCTCCCTTTATCTGTCTATCTATCCTCCTCTCCTCTCCCTGTCTATCTATCCTCCCTCCCCTCTGTCTATCTCTCCATCTGTCTATCTATCTATCCTCTATCTGTCTATCTATCTCCCTGTGTCTATCCCTCCTCTCTGTCTATCTATCCTATCTATCCTATCTATCTATCATCTATCTGTCTATCTATACTCTATCCTCCCTCTGTCTATCCTCCCTCTCCCTCTGTCTATCTATCCTCCCTCCCTCTGTCTATCCCTATCCTCCTCCTCCCTCCCTCTGTCTATCTATCTCCTCCCTCCTCCTCTGTCTATCTATCTACCTCCCTCCCTCCTACCCTCCCTCCCCCTGTCTATCTATCCTCCCTCCTCCCTCTGTCTATCTATCCTCCCTCCTCCCTCTCCTTCCTCCTCCTATCTATCCCTCCCTCCCCTCTGTCTATCTATCCTCTATCTCCTCCTCCTCTGTCTATCTCCTCCCTCCTCCCTCTGTCTATCAATCCTTCCTCCCTCCTCCCTCCTCCTCTATCTATCCTCCCTCCTCTCCTCCTCCCTCCCTCCTCCCTCCTCTCTGTCTATCTATCCTTCCTCCCTCCATCTCCCTCTCCCTCTGTCTATCTATCTCCCTCCCTCTGTCTATCTATCATCTATCCTCCCTCCCTCCTCCCTCTCTGTCTATATCCTCCTCCTTCCCTCTGTCTATCATTCCATCCTCCTCTGTCTATCTATCCTCCCTCCTCTGTCTGTCTATCGTCCCTCCCTCCTCTGTCTATCTTCTCCTTCCCTCTATCTCCCTCCTCTATCTATCCTCCCTCCTCCTCTGTCTATCTATCCTCCTCCTCCCTCCTCTGTCTGTCTATCTATCCTCCATCTGTCTATCTATCCTCCTCCTCTGTCTATCTATCTATCTCCCTCCTTCCCTCCCCTCTCCCTCCTCATCTATCCGTCTATCTATCCTCCCTCCCTCTGTCTATCTATCCTCCTTCCCTCCTCCTCTGTCTATCTATCTCCTCCTCCTACCCTCCCTCCCTCTGTCTATCCTCTCCCTCCTCCCTCTGTCTATCTATCCTCCCTCCCTCCATCCTCTGTCTATCTATCCTATCTCTGTCTATCTATCCTCCCTCCCTCTGTCTATCTCCTCCCTCTCCCTCCCCTCTGTCTATATCTCCCTCCTCCTCCCTCTCCTCCCTCTGTCTATCTATCCTCCATCCCTCCCTCTGTCTATCTATCCTCCCTCCTCCCTCCCTCTCCTCTATCTATCTCCTCCTCCCTCCCTCTGTCTATCTATCCTCCCTCTGTCCCTCTCTCCTCCCTCTGTCTATCTCCTCCCTCCCTCTGTCCCTCCTCCTCCTCTGTCTATCTATCCTCCCTCCCTCTGTCTATCTATCCTTCCTCCTCCCTCTGTCTGTCTATCTCCCTATCTATCCTCCTCCCTCTGTCTATCCCTCCTCTGTCTATCTCCCCTATCCTCTCCTCCCTCTGTCTATCTATCTATCCTCCTCTGTCTATCCTCCCTCCTCTGTCTATCTATCCTCCCTCCTCTGTCTGTCTATCCATCCCTCCCTCCTGTCTATCTATCCTCCCTCTCTGTCTATCTATCCTCCTCCTCCTCTGTCTATCTATCCTCTTCCTCCTCCCTCCCTCTGTCTATCTATCCTCCCTCCCTCCCTCTGTCATCTATCCAATCCTCCTATCTATCCTCTCCCTCTGTCTATCTATCCTCTCCTCCCCTGTCTATCCTCCTCTGTTCCTCTGATCTGTCTGTCTATCTCCTCCTCCTCATCTATCTATCTATCTCTATCCTATCTATCTATCTATCTATCTATCCATCCATCTGTCTGTCTATCTGTCATCCTCCCTCTGTCTTCCTCCTCCCTCCCTCTATCCTCCCTCCCTCTGTCTATCTATCCTCCCTCCTCTCTGTCTGTTCTCCTCCCTCCCTGTCCTCCCTCTGTCTATCTATTCCTCCCTCTGTTGTCTCCTCCTCTCCTCTCCCTCCTCTGTCTATCTATCCTCCTCCTCTGTCTATCTATCCTCCTCCCTCCCCCTCTGTCTATCTCCTCCTCCTCCCTCCCTCTGTCTATCTATCCTCCCTCCCTATCCTCCTCCTCTGTCTATCTATCCTCCCTCCCTCTGTCTATCTATCTCCCTCCTATCTATCCTATCTATCCCTCCCTCCTCTATCTATCTATCCTCCCTCCCTCCCTCTATCTATCCCTCCTATCTGTCTATCCCTCTCCCTCTCTCTCCCTCCCTCTATCTATCCTCCTCCCTCCCTCCATCTGTCTATCCTCCTCCCTCCCTCTGTCTATCTATCTCCCTCCCTCCTCCCTCTGTCTATCTATCCTCCCTCCTCTGTCTATCTATCTATCTATCCTCCCCTGTCTATCTGTCTATCTATCTTCTATCCTCCCTCCCTCTGTCTATCTACCCTCCTGTCTCCCTCCCTCCCTCTATCTGTCTATCCTCCCTCCCTCTGTCTATCTATCCTCCCTCCCTCTGTCTATCTATCCTCCCTCCCTCTGTCTATCTATCCTCCTCCCTCTGTCTCCCTCTGTCTATCTATCCTCCCTCTGTCTATCTCTCCCCTCCCTCCCTCCCTGTCTATCCTCCTCCCTCCCTCCCTCTGTCTATCTCCCCTCCTCCCTCCTCCTCCCTCCCTCTGTCTATCCTCCTCCCTCCCTCTGTCTATCTATCTATTCCCTCCCTCCTCCCTCTGTCTATCTATCTCCTCCCTCCCTCTGTCTATCTATCCTCCCTCCCTCCCTCTGTCTATCTATCCTCCCTCCTCCCTCTGTCTATCTATCCTCCCCTCCCTCTGTCTATCTATCTATCCTCTCTGTCTATCTCCCTCTCTGTCTATCCTCCCTCCCTCCCTCTGTCTATCTCCCTCCCTCCCTCCCTCCCTCTGTCTATCTGTCTATCCCTATCTGTCTATCTATCCTCCTCCCTCTGTCTATCTATCCTCCCTCCCTCTGTCTATCTATCCTCCCTCCCTCTGTCTATCTATCCTCCCTCCCTCTGTCTATCTATCCTCCCTCCCTCTGTCTATCTATCCTCCCTCTGTCTATCTATCCTCCCTCCCTCTGTCTGTCTATCTATCCTCCCTCTGTCTATCTATCCTCCCTCCCTCTGTCTATCTATCCTCCCTCCCTCTGTCTATCTATCCTCCCTCCCTCTGTCTTTCTATCCTCCCTCCCTCTCCCTCTGTCTATCTATCCTCCTTCCCTCCCTCTGTCTATCTCCTTCCCTCCCTCCCTCTGTCTATCTATCCTCCTCCCTCTCCCTCCCTCTGTCTATCTATCCTCCTCCCTCCCTCTGTCTATCTATCCTCCCTCCTCCCTCTGTCTATCTCTATCCCTCCTCCCTCTGTCTATCTATCCTCCCTCCCTCCCTCCCTCTGTCTATTTATCTATCCCTCCTCCCCCTCTGTCTATCTATCCCTCCCTCCTCCTCTGTCTATCTCCTCCTCCCTCCCCTCTGTCTATCTATCCTCCCTCCCTCCCTCTGTCTATCCTCCTCCTCCCTCCCTCTGTCTATCTATCCTCCTCCTCTGTCTATCTATCCTCCCTCCCCTCCCTCTGTCTATCTATCCCTGCCCCTCCTCCCTCTGTCTGTATCTATCCTCCCTCCCTCCCCCTCTGTCTATCTGCCTCCCTCCCTCCTGTCTATCTATCCTCCTCTCCTCTATCCTCCCTCCTCTGTCTATCCCTATCCTCCCTCCATCCCTCCCTCCTATCCTGTCTATCTACCTCCCTCCTCTCCTGCCTCCCTCCCTCTGTCTATCTATCCTCCCTCCCTCCCTGTCTGTCTATCTATCCTCCCTCCCTCCCTCTGTCTATCTATTCCTCCCTCCCTCCCTCCCTCTGTCTATCTATCCTCCCTCCCTCCCTCTGTCTATCTACATCCTCCCTCCCTGTCTATCTGTCCTCCCCCTCTGTCTATCTATCTCCTCCCTCCCTCTGTCTATCTATCCTCCCTCTCCCTCTGTCTATCTATCATCCTCCCTCCTCTGTCTATCTATCCTATCTATCCTCCCTCCCTCCCTCTGTCTATCTATCCTCCCTCCTCCCTCCCTCCCTCTGTCTATCTATCCTCCCTCCTCCCTCTGTCTATCTATCCTCCCTCCCTCTGTCTATCTCCCTCCCTCCCTCCCTCCCTCTGTCTATCTATCCTCCTCCTCCCTCCCTCTGTCTATCTATCTTCCCTCCTCTGTCCTCCCTCCCTCTGTCTATCTATCCTCCTCCCTCCCTCTCTGTCTATCTATCCTCCCTCCCTCTGTCTATCTATCCTCCCTCCTCCTCCTCATCTATCTGTCTATCTATCCTCCCTATCTCCTCCCTCTCCTCTGTCTATTTATCCTCCCCTCTGTCTATCTATCCTCCCTCCCTCCCTCCTCTGTCTATCTATCCTCTATCCCTCCCTCTGTCTATCTAACTCCTCCCTCCCTCCCTCCCTCCCTCTGTCTATCCTCCTCCCTCCCTCCCTATCCTCCCTCCTCCCTCCCTGTCCTCCCTCCTCTCCCTCTGTCTATCTATCCTCCCTCTGTCTCCCTCCCCCTCTGTCTATCTATCCTCCCTCCCTCCTCTGTCTATCTATCTCCTCCTCCCTCCCTCTGTCTATCTCCTCCCTCCCTCCCCCCCCTCTGTCTATCTATCCTCCCTCCCTCCCTCTGTCTATATCCTCCCTCCCTCCCTCTGTCTATCCTCCCTCCTCCCTCTGTCTATCTATCCTCCCTCCCTCCCTGTCTATCTATCCTCCCCTCCCTCCCTCTGTCTATCTCCTCCCTCCTCCCTCTGTCTATCTATCCCCCTCCCTCCCTCCCTCTGTCTCTCTATCCTCCCTCCCTCCCTCTGTCTATCTCCTCCCCTCCTCCCTCCCTCTGTCTATCTATCCTCCTTCCCTCCCTCCCTCTGTCTATCCTCCCTCCCTCCCTCTGTCTATCTATCCCTCCCTCCCTCCCTCTATCTATCTATCCTCCCTCCCTCTGTCTATCTATCCTCCCTCCCTCCTCCTCCCTCCCTCTGTCTATCTATCCTCCTCCTCCCTCTCCCTCTGTCTATCTATCCTCCCTCCCTCCTCTGTCTATCTATCCTCCCTCCCTCCCTCCCTCTGTCTATCTATCTATCCTCCCTCCCTCCCTCTGTCTATCTATCTATCCTCCCTCCCTCCCTCCCTCTGTCTATCTCCTCCTATCTCCCTCCCTCCCTCTGTCTATCTATCCTCCCTCCCTCCCTCTGTCTATCTATCCTCCCTCCCTCCCTCCCTCTGTCTATCTATCTCCTCCCTCCCTCTGTCTATCTATCCTCCTCCCTCCCTCCTCTGTCTATCTATCCTCCCTCCCTCCCTCCCTCTGTCTATCTATCTATCCTCCTCCCTCCCTCCTCCTCTGTCTATCTCCTCCTCCTCCCTCCCTCTGTCTCTATCCTCCCTATCTATCTCTATCTATCCTCCTCCTCCCTCTGTCTATCTATCCTCCTCCTCCCTCCCTCTGTCTATCTATCCTCCTCCCTCCTCTGTCTATCTATATCCTCCCTCCCCTCCCTCTGTCTATCCTCCCCCTCCCTCCCTCCTCTGTCTATCTATCCTCCCTCCCTCCCTCCCTCCCTCTGTCTATCTATCCTCCTCCCTCCCTCTGTCTATCTATCCTCCCTCCCTCCCTCCTCTGTCTATCTCCTCCTCCCTCCCTCCCTCCTCTATCTATCCTCTCCCTCCTCTCCCTCTGTCTATCTCTCCTCCCTCCCTCTGTCTATCTATCCTCCCTCCCTCTCCCTCTGTCTATCTATCTATCTATCTCCCTCCCCTCTGTCCTCTGTCCTCCCTCCTCCCTCCTCTCCCTCTGTCTATCTCCTCCTCCCTCCCTCCTGTCTGTCTATCTATCCTCCCTCTGTCATCTCCCTCCCTCCCTCTGTCTATCTATCCTCCCTCCCTCCCTCTGTCTATCTATCCTCCCTCCCTCCCTCTGTCTATCTATCTATCCTCCCTCCTCCTCCCTCCCTCTGTCTATCTATCCTCCCTCCTCCTCTGTCTATCTATCCTCCCTCCCTCCTCCTCCCTCTGTCTATCTATCTATCCTCCTCCCTCCCTCTGTCTATCTATCCTCCCTCCTCCCTCCCTCCCTCTGTCTATCTATCCTCCCTCCCTCCCTCTGTCTATCTATCCTCTGTCCCTCCCTCTGTCTATCTATCCTCCTCCTCTGTCTCCCTCCCCCTCTGTCTATCCTCCCTCCCTCCCTCCCTCTGTCTATCTATCCTCCTCCTCCCTCCCTCTGTCTATCTATCCTCCCCTGTCCTCTATCCTCCCTCTGTCTATCTATCCTCCCTCCCTCTGTCTATCTATCCCCCTCCCTCCCTCTGTCTATCTATCCTCCTGTCTCCTCCTCCCTCCCTCTGTCTATCTATCCTCCCTCCTCTCCTTCTATCTATCCTCCCTCCTCCCTCCCTCTGTCTATCTATCTATCCTCCCTCCCTCCCTCTGTCTATCTATCCTCTCCTCCCTCTGTCTATCTATCCTCCCTCCCTCTGTCTATCTATCCTCCCTCCCTCCCTCCTCTGTCTATCTATCTATCCTCCTCCCTCTGTCTATCTATCCTCCCTCCCTCCCCTCTGTCTATCTATCCTCCCTCCCTCCTCCCTCTGTCTATCTATCCTCCTCCCTCCCTCCCTCTATCTATCTATCCTCCCCCTCCTCTGTCTATCTATCCTCCTCCCTCCCTCCTCTGTCTATCTATCCTCCCTCCCTCCCTCTGTCTATCTATCCTCCCTCCCTCCTCTGTCTATCTATCCTCCTTCCCTCCCTCCCTCCTCTATCTATCTAATCCCTCCCTCCCTCTGTCTATCTATCCTCCCTCCCTCCCTCTGTCTATCTATCCTCTCCTCCCTCCCTCCCTCCCTCTGTCTATCTATCTATCCTCCCTCCCCCTCCCTCTGTCTATCTATCCTCCCTCCCTCCCTCTGTCTATCTATCCTCCCTCCCCCCTCCTCTGTCTATCTATCCTCTCCCCTCCCTCCTCTGTCTATCTATCCTCCCTCCCTCCCTCTGTCTATCTATCCTCCCCTCCTCTGTCTATCTCTCTATCCTCCTCCCTCCTCTGTCTATCATCCTCCCTCCCTCCCTCTGTCTATCTATCCTCCCTCCCTCCCTCTATCTATCTATTCTCCCTCCTCTGTCTATCTATCCTCCTTCTCCCTCCCTCTGTCTATCTATCCTCCTCCCTCTGTCTATCTATCCTCCCTCCCTCTGTCTATCTATCCTCCTCCTCCCTCCCTCTGTCTATCTATCCTCCATTCCCTCCCTCCCTCTGTCTATCTATCCTCCTCCCTCCCTCCCTCTGTCTATCTATCCTCCCTCCCTCCCTCTGTCTATCTATCCTCCCTCCCTCCCTCCCTCCCTCTGTCTATCTATCCTCCCTCCCTCCCTCCCTCCCTCTGTCTATCTATCCTCCCTCCCTCCCTCTGTCTATCTATCTCCTCCCTCCCTCCCTCTGTCTATCTATCCTCCCTCCCTCCCTCCCTCTGTCTATCTATCCTCCCCTCCCTCCCTCCCTCTGTCTATCTATCTCCCTCCCTCCCTCCCTCCCTCTGTCTATCTATCCTCCCTCCTCCCTCCCTCCCTCTGTCTATCTATCCTCCCTCCCTCTGTCTCCCTCCTCCCTATCTGTCCCTCCCTCCCTCCCTCCCTCCCTCCCTCTGTCTATCTATCCTCCCTCCCTCCCTCTGTCTATCTATCCTCCTCCCTCCCTCCCTCTGTCTATCTATCCTCCTCCCTCCCTCTGTCTATCTCTCCTCCCTCCCTCCCTCTGTCTATCTATCCTCCCTCCCTCCCTCTGTCTGTCTATCTATCCTCCCTCCCTCCCTCTGTCTATCTATCCTATCCCTCCCTCCCCTCTGTCTATCTCCTCCTCCCTCCCTCCCTCTGTCTATCTATCCTCCCTCCCTCCCTCCCTCTGTCTATCTATCCTCCCCTCCCTCCCTCCCTCTGTCTATCCTCCTCCTCCTCCCTCCCTCTGTCTATCTATCCTCCCTCCCTCCCTCCCTCTGTCTATCTATCTATCCTCCTCCCTCCCTCCCTCCCTCTGTCTATCCTCCCTCCCTCCCTCTGTCTATCTATCCTCCCTCCCTCCCTCTGTCTATCTATCCCTCCCTCCCTCCCTCCCTCTGTCTATCCTATCCTCCCTCCCTCCCTCTGTCCTCCCTCTCCTCCCTCCCTCCCTCCCTCTGTCTATCTATCCCTCCCTCCCTCCCTCCTCCCTCCCTCTGTCTATCTATCTCCATCCTCCCTCCCTCTGTCTATCTATCCTCCTCCCTCCCTCCCTCTGTCTATCTCCTCCCTCCCTCCCTCCCTCTGTCTATCTATCCTCCCTCCCTCCCTCCCTCTGTCTATCTATCCTCCCTCCCTCCCTCTGTCTATCTATCTATCTCCCTCCTCCCTCCCTCCCCTCTGTCTATCTCCCTCCCTCCCTCCCTCCCTCCCTCTGTCTGTCTATCTCCTCCTCCCTCCCTCTCTCCCTCTGTCTATCTATCCTCCCTCCCTCCCTCCCTCCCTCTGTCTATCTATCCTCCCTCCCTCCCTCTGTCTATCTATCCTCCTCCCTCCCTCCCTCTGTCTATCTATCCTCCCTCCCCTCTGTCTGTCTATCTATCCTCCCTCCCTCCCTCTGTCTATCCTATCCCTCCCTCCCTCCCTCTGTCTATCTATCCTCCCTCCCTCCCTCCCTCTGTCTATCTATCCTCCCTCCCTCCCTCCCTCTGTCTATCTATCCTCCCCTCCCTCCCCCTCTGTCTATCCTATCCCTCCCTCCCTCTGTCTATCTATCCTCCCTCCCCTCCATCCCTCTGTCTATCTATCCTCCCTCCCTCCCTCTGTCTATCTATCCTCCTTCCTCCCTCCCTCCCTCCCTGTCTATCTATCCTCCCTCCCTCCCTCTGTCTATCTCCTCCCCTCCCTCCTCCCTCCCTCTGTCTATCTATCCTCCCTCCCTCCCTCCCTCTGTCTATCTATCCTCCCTTCCTCCCCTCCCCTCTGTCTATCTATCCTCCCTCCCCCTCCCTCCCTCCCTCTGTCTATCTCCCTCCCTCCCTCCCTCCCTCTGTCTATCCTCCTCCCTCCCTCCCTCTGTCTATCTCCTCCCTCCCTCCCTCTGTCTATCCTCCCTCCTCCCTCCCTCCCTCTGTCTATCTATCCTCCCTCCCTCCCTCCCTCTGTCTATCTCCTCCCTCCCTCCCTCCCTCTCTGTCTATCTCCCCCTCCCTCCCTCCCCTCCCTCCCTCCCTCTGTCTATCTATCCTCCCTCCCTCCCTCTGTCTATCTATCCTCCCTCCCTCCCTCCCTCTGTCTATCTATCCTCCCTCCCTCCCTCTGTCTGTCTATCCTCCCTCCCTCCCTCCCTCTGTCTATCCTCCCTCCTCCCTCCCTCCCTCTGTCTATCTATCCTCCCTCCCTCCCTCTGTCTATCTATCCTCCCTCCCTCCCTCTGTCTATCTATCCTCCCTCCCTCCCTCCCTCTGTCTATCTATCCTCCCTCCCTCCCTCTGTCTATCTATCCTCCCCTCCCTCCCTCTGTCTATCTATCTCCCTTCCCTCCCTCCCTCTGTCTATCTATCCTCCCTCCCTCCCTCTGTCTATCTATCCTCCTCCCTCCCTCCCTCTGTCTATCTATCCTCCCTCCCTATCTCCCTCCCCCTCTGTCTATCTATCCTCCCTCCCTCCCTCCTCTATCTATCTATCCTCCCTCCCTCCCTCCCTCTGTCTATCTATATCCTCCCTCCCTCCCTCTGTCTATCTATCCTCCCTCCCTCCCTCCCTCTGTCTATCTATCCTCCCTCCCTCTCTATCCTCCCTCCCTCCCTCTGTCTATCTCCCTCCCTCCCTCTGTCTATCTATCTCCCTCCCTCCCTCTGTCTATCTATCCTCCCTCCCTCCCTCTGTCTATCTATCCTCCTCCCTCCCTCCCTCTGTCTATCTCCTCCCTCCTCTGTCCCTCCCTCCCTCCTCTGTCTATCTATCCTCCTCCCTCCCTCTGTCTATCTATCCTCCCTCCCTCCCTCTGTCTATCTATCCTCCCTCCCTCTGTCTATCTATCCTCCCTCCCTCCCTCCCTCTGTCTATCTATCCTCCCTCCCTCCCTCCCTCTGTCTATCTATCCTCCCTCCCTCCCTCTGTCTATCTATCCTCCCTCCCCTCCCTCTGTCTATCTATCTCCTCCCCTCCCTCCCTCTGTCTATCTATCCTCCTCCCTCCTCTGTCTATCTATCCTCCTCCCTCCCTCCCTCTGTCTATCTCCCTCCCTCCCTCTGTCTATCTATCCTCCCTCCCTCCCTCTGTCTATCTATCCTCCCTCCCTCCCTCTGTCTATCTGTCCTCCTCCTCCCTCTGTCTATCCCTCCTCCCTCCCTCCCTCCTCTGTCTATCCAATCCTCCCTCCTCTGTCTATCTATCCTCCTCCCTCCCTCTGTCTATCCTCCCTCCCTCCCTCCATCTGTCTATCTATCCTCCCTCCCTCTGTCTATCTATCCTCCCTCCTTCCCTCCCTCCCTCTGTCTATCTATCCTCCCTCCCTCTGTCTATCTATCCTCCCTCCCTCTGTCTATCTATCCTCCCTCCCTCTGTCTATCTATCCTCCCTCCCTCTGTCTATCTATCCTCCCTCCCCTCTGTCTATCTATCCTCCCCCCCTCCCTCCCTCTGTCTATCTCCTCCCTCCCTCCCTCCCCTCTGTCTATCTATCCTCCCTCCCTCCCTCTGTCTATCTATCCTCCCCTCCCTCCTCTGTCTATCTCCCTCCTCTATCCTCCCTCCCTCTGTCTATCTATCCTCCCTCCCTCCCTCTGTCTATCTATCCTCCCTCCTCCCTCCCTCTGTCTATCTATCCTCCTCCCTCCCTCTGTCTATCTATTCCTCCCCTCCCTCCCTCCCTCTGTCTATCTATCCTCCCTCCCTCCCTCTGTCTATCTATCCTCCCATCCCTCCCTGCCTCTGTCTATCTATCCCTCTGTCTATCCCTCCCTCTGTCTATCTATTCTCCCTCCCTCCCTCCCTCTGTCTATCTATCCCTATCTCTATCCCTCCCTCTGTCTATCTATCCTCCCTCCCTCCCTCTGTCTATCTATCCTCCCTCCCTCTGTCTATCTATCCTCCCTCCCTCCCTCCTCTATCTATCTCCCTCCCTCCCTCCCTCTGTCTATCTATCCCTCCCTCCCCCTCTGTCTATCTATCCTCCTCCCTCCCTCCCTCTGTCTATCTGTCTATCCTCCCTCCCTCCCTCTGTCTATCTATCCTCCCTCCCTCCCTCTGTCTATCTATCCTCCCTCCCTCCCTCCCTCTGTCTATCTATCCTCCCTCCCTCCCTCTGTCTATCTATCCTCCTCCCTCCTCCCTCTGTCTATCTATCTATCCCTCCCTCCCTCCCTGTCTATCTATCCTATCCTCCCTCCCTCCCTCCCTCCCCCTCTGTCTATCTATCCTCCCTCCCTCCCTCCCTCTGTCTATCTATCTATCCTCCCTCCCTCCCTCCCCCTCCCTCTGTCTATATCCTATCCTCCCTCCCTCCCTCTGTCTATCTATCCCTCCCTCCCTCCCTCCCTCTGTCTATCTATCCTCCCTCCCTCCCTCCCTCTGTCTATCTATCCTCCCTCCCTCCCTCCCTCCTCTGTCTATCTATCCTCCCTCCCTCCCTCTGTCTATCTATCCTCCCTCCCTCCCTCCCTCTGTCTATCTATCCTCCCTCCCTCCCTCCCTCTGTCTATCTATCCTCCCTCCCTCCCTCCCCTCCCTCCTCCCTCCCTCCCTCTGTCTATCTATCCTCCTCCCTCCCTCCCTCTCTGTCTATCTATCCTCCCTCCCTCCCTCTGTCTATCTATCCTCCCTCCCTCCCTCCCTCTATCTATCCTCCCTCCCTCCCTCCCTCTGTCTATCTATCCTCCCTCCCTCCCTCTCTATCTATCTATCCTCCCCTCCCTCCCTCCCTCTGTCTATCTATCCTCCCTCCCTCCCTCCCTCTGTCTATCTATCCTCCCTCCCTCCCTCCCTCTGTCTATCTATCTCCTCCCTCCCTCCCTCTGTCTATCTATCCTCCTCCCTCCCTCCTCTGTCTATCCTCCCTCCCTCCCTCCCTCCCTCTGTCTATCTATCCTCCCTCCCTCCCTCTGTCTATCTATCCTCCCTCCCTCTCTCCCTCCCTCTGTCTATCTATCCTCCCTCCCTCCCTCTGTCTATCTATCCTCCCTCCCTCCCTCTGTCTATCTATCCTATCCTCCCTCCCTCCCTCTGTCTATCTATCCTCCCTCCCTCCCTCTGTCTATCTATCCTCCCTCCCTCCCTCTGTCTATCTATCCTCCCTCCCTCCCTCTGTCTATCTATCCTCCCTCCCTCCCTCTGTCTATCTATCCTCCCTCCCTCCCTCCCTCTGTCTATCTATCCTCCCTCCCTCCCTCTGTCTATCTATCCTCCTTCCCTCCCTCCCTCTGTCTATCTATCTTCCTCCCTCCCTCCCTCTGTCTATCTATCCTCCCTCCCTCCCTCTGTCTATCTATCCTCCCTCCCTCCCTCCCTCCCTCTGTCTATCTATCCTCCCTCCCTCCCTCCCTCTGTCTATCTCCTCCTCCCTCTGTCTATCTATCCTCCCTCCCTCCCTCTGTCTATCTATCCTCCCTCCCTCCCTCCCTCTGTCCCTCCCTCCCTCTGTCTATCTATCCTCCCTCCCTCCCTCCCTCTGTCTATCTATCCTCCCTCCCTCCCTCTGTCTGTCTATCCTCCCTCCCTCCCTCCCTCCCTCTATCTATCCCTCCCTCCCTCCCTCCCTCTGTCTATCTATCCTCCCCCTCCCTCCTCTGTCTATCTATCCTCCCTCCCCCTCCCCCTCTGTCTATCTATCCTCCCCCTCCCTCCCTCCCTCTATCTATTCTCCCTCCCTCCCTCCCTCTGTCTATCTATCCTCATTCCCTCCCTCCCTCTGTCTATCTATCCTCCCTCCCTCCCTCACTCTGTCTATCTATCGTCCCTCCCTCCCTCTGTCTATCTATTCTCCTTCCCTCCTTCCCTCCCTCTGTCTATCTATCCTCCCTCCCTCCCTCTGTCTATCTATCCTCCCTCCCTCCCTCCCTCTGTCTATCTATCCTCCCTCCCCCTCCCTCTGTCTATCTATCCTCCCTCCCTCCCTCCCTCTGTCTATCTATCCTCCCTCCCTCCCTCTCCCTCCCTCTATCCTCCCTCCCTCCCCCTCCCTCTGTCTATCTATCCTCTCCCTCCCTCCCTCCCTCTGTCTATCTATCCTCCCTCCCTCCCTCCCTCTGTCTATCTATCCTCCCTCCTCCCTCCCTCTATCTATCTATCCTCCCTCCCTCCCTCCCTCTGTCTATCTATCCTCCTCCCTCCCTCTGTCTATCTATCCTCCTTCCCTCCCTCCCTCCCTCTGTCTATCTATCCTCCTTCCCTCCCTCCCTCTGTCTATCTATCTATCCTCCCTCCCTCCCTCTGTCTATCTATCCTCCCTCCCTCTGTCTATCTATTCTCCTTCCCTCCCTCCCTCTGTCTATCTATCCTCCTTCCCTCCCTCCCTTTGTCTATCTATCCTCCCTCCCTCCCTCCCTCTGTCTATCTATCCTCCCTCCCTCCCTCTGTCTATCTACCCTCCCTCCCTCTCTGTCTATCCTCCCTCCCTCCCTCCCTCTGTCTATCTATCCTTCCTCCCTCTGTCTATCTATCCTCCCTCCCTCTGTCTATCTATCCTCTCTCCCTCCCTCTGTCTATCTATCCTCCCTCCCTCCCTCCCTCACTCTGTCTATCTATCCTCCCTCCCTCCCTCTGTCTATCTATCCTCCCTCCCTCCCTCCCTCCCTCTGTCTATCTATCCTCCCTCCCTCCCTCTGTCTATCTATCCTCCCTCCCTCTGTCTATCTATCCTCCCTCCCTCCCTCTGTCTATCTACCCTCCCTCCCTCTGTCTATCTATCCTCCCTCCCTCCCTCTGTCTATCTATCCCTCCTCCCTCCCTCTGTCTATCTATCCTCCCTCCCTCCCTCTGTCTATCTATCCCTCCCTCCCTCCCTCTGTCTATCTATCCTCCTTCCCTCCCTCTGTCTTCTATCCTCCTCTCCTCCCTCCCTCCCTCTGTCTATCTATCCTCCCTCCCTCCCCTCTGTCTATCCCTCCTCCTCCCTCCCTCCCTCTGTCTATCCCTCCCTCCCTCCCTCCCTCCATCCCTCCATCCATCCATCCTCCCTCCCTCCTCCCTCCCTCCCTCCCTCCCTCCCTCCCTCCCTCCCTCCCTCCCTCCATCTATTCATATATCTATCTATCTATCCTCCCTGCCACCCTCAGTCTGTCTATCTATCTATCGTCCCTCCCTCTCAATTTCCATTATCTCTCAGTAAAGAAAGAGGCCGGTTTGTCTGTAGACTAAGTGGAAGCCCTGTATGTGAAGAAAATACTGTATATAGTTGCATTTCTCTCCACATGTCTACCCACACATCTTCTTAAAGTAGTCTAATGCAACTATCAAACTAAGCAAAGGAAAGAAAACCAAATCTAATTTTTCAGCAAATAAAATATAAATTTGCTGCTTCTAAACAATGGTCAAGGTCAATCATGGTTTTATGCACACAGTGATTATATGGTGAAAAGGAAAAAGAGACAGAAACAAAGAAATGAATGACTCTGAACGATACGTCTGTAGTTCAAACTGACTGATGTAAGGCAAGGTGCATGTGTGTGCTGTCTGACCCCTGCCTCTCAATGGAGGCCAGCGTCTGCTGAGGAGAACTCTAATGGATGCCCAGCTGGAGACAGGCACACACAAGGGCAGCCAAAGTCAGGCACACTCCCATTCAGGACCCCAGCATTTGGCAGAGATAATATTTGGCAGAGCTCAGGAGCCTGGCCTGGTTTTCTGTCTGTGTGTGCATGCACAAGAGAGAGTGAGAGACAGGGAGAGACAAAGTGACAGAGAGACAAAGAGAGTGAGAGACAGGAAGAGACAGGGAGAGACAGATAAACAGGGAGAGACAGATAAACAGGGAGAGACAGATATACAGTGAGAGACAGAGAGTGAGAGACAGGGAGAGACAGGGAGAGACAGATATACAGTGAGAGACAGAGAGTGAGAGACAGAGAGTGAGAGACAGAGAGTGAGAGACAGAGAGAGTGAGAAACAGGGAGAGACAAAGTGACAGAGAGACAAAGAGAGTGAGAGACAGGAAGAGACAGGGAGAGACAGATAAACAGGGAGAGACAGATATACAGTGAGAGACAGAGAGTGAGAGACAGGGAGAGACAGGGAGAGACAGATATACAGTGAGAGACAGAGAGTGAGAGACAGGAAGAGACAGAGACAGGGAGAGACAGATATACAGTGAGAGACAGAGAGTGAGAGACAGGGAGAAACAGAGACAGGGAGAGACAGAGACAGAGCGACAGAGAGTGAGAGTGGGACAGAGAGTGAGAGTGGGACAGAGAGTGAGAGAGGGGGAAACAGAGAGACAGAGAGACAGAGAGAGTGAGAAACAGGGAGAGACAAAGTGACAGAGAGACAAAGAGAGTGAGAGACAGGAAGAGACAGGGAGAGACAGATATACAGTGAGAGACAGAGAGTGAGAGACAGGGAGAAACAGAGCGACAGAGAGTGAGAGACAGGGAGAGAGAGACAGAGACAGGGAGAGACAGAGACAGAGCGACAGAGAGTGAGAGTGGGACAGAGAGTGAGAGTGGGACAGAGAGTGAGAGAGGGGGAAACAGAGAGACAGAGAGAGTGAGAAACAGGGAGAGACAGAGAGACAGAGAGAGTGAGAAACAGGGAGAGACAAAGTGACAGAGAGACAAAGAGAGTGAGAGACAGGAAGAGACAGGGAGAGACAGATATACAGTGAGAGACAGAGAGTGAGAGACAGAGAGAAACAGTGCAACAGAGAGAGTGAGAGACAGGGAGAGAGAGAGAGAGAGAAACAGTGCAACAGAGAGAGTGAGAGACAGGGAGAGAGAGAGACAGAGATAGTGAGAGACAGGGAGAGAGAGAGACAGAGATAGTGAGAGACAGGAAGAGACATAGACAGGGAGAGACAGAGACAGAGCGACAGAGAGTGAGAGTGGGACAGAGAGTGAGAGAGGGGGAAACAGAGAGACAGAGATAGTGAGAGACAGGAAGAGAGAGAGACAGAGAGATACAGAGAGAGTGAGGGACAGGGAGAGACAGAGACAGAGAGAGAGAGAGACAGAAAGAGACAGAGACAGGGAGAGACAGAGACAGAGCGACAGAGAGTGAGAGACAGGGAGAAACAGTGCAACAGAGATAGTGAGAGACAGGGAGAGAGAGAGACAGAGATAGTGAGAGACAGGAAGAGACATAGACAGGGAGAGACAGAGACAGAGCGACAGAGAGTGAGAGTGGGACAGAGAGTGAGAGAGGGGGAAACAGAGAGACAGAGATAGTGAGAGACAGGAAGAGAGAGAGACAGAGAGATACAGAGAGAGTGAGGGACAGGGAGAGACAGAGACAGAGAGAGTGAGAGACAGAAAGAGACAGAGACAGGGAGAGACAGAGCGACAGAGAGTGAGAGAGGGGAAACAGAGAGACTGGGAGACTGGGAGACTGGGAGACAGACAGACAGACAGACAGACAGACAGACAGACAGACAGACAGACAGACAGACAGACAGACAGACAGACAGACAGAC